>NW_023425482.1:29299994-29447494 GCF_014108245.1 Pipistrellus kuhlii
AGGTACATGCCCTTGACCGGAATCGAACTCAGGACCTTTCAGTCTGCAGACTGACGCTCTATCCACTGAGCCAAACCAGTTTCGGCTTTTTTTTTTTTTTTTGGACTCTCATGGTTCCTCCCAGGACTCTGAAAGATCGCCGCCATGCTGACGCCTGGAGACATCCAGGGGGTTCCCAATTTCCATCCCTCCCCTCCGGGAAGAGATCCATATGCACACGTTCCCCACGGCTGGGGGTTCCGCTGCCAACGTCGCCCCCGTGACTCCGGCTGAGGTGGGAGGGCACCGGGGGGTAGACGGCAGGTTCCCTCTGGCCTGTAATTTCTGTCCCCACCGGCTAATTTATTGGAGCTTCAAAGGACAAGGCATTTCGCAAGAAGGCCACTTCGGGGAGCGTGTTCCTCCTCCTCCCACAGCCAGGTAACATGGCACCGGCGGTCCCTCCCGGAGAGAACATTCCTGACCCTCCCCTGACCTCCCTTTTTATCTGCAGGATTGTGGGGGGGGGAGGCCCATAAATCAGCTGAGCCCACCCCCTCTATCTAGCCGGTGCCGTCACCGGCCCCGGATTGCTAGGCGATGCCTAGAGACGGAGAAACCCTCCATGGTTGACCGTGGTGATGCGATTTGCTGCCTGCACCTCCCCCTCACCCCCCAACAGCGTCTGCAGCGCCTTTGAGAAGCAGATTGTTTTTTCCACTCTCGTGTGCCGTCGCGTTGAACCATCGGGGACGCGTTTTGGCTGAGTGTGCCCCTACGTATTTGAAAATAATACCTCATTACAATGTCAAGGTCGGAGCTCTTGTGGCTGGAGTGGACACGGCCCCGCCCCCTCCCTCCGCCCCTCCAAGCACCATGGAGACTGCGTCCTATAATTAGGAGCAATTATAAATTCCAATTAAAAAGGAGCCCACACCATTTCTGGAGACATTTTTCTTTGATGTCTCTCGCTTTCATGTACGTTTCTTGCTTTTAATGCTTGTGGCACCAAATTGCGTCTGCTTCCTCCGAGGGCTGCCCCAGACAGAGCAGGCGCCCCCAAATTGCCGGGGGGGCGCAAAGCCAGACCCCCCCATCGGAGCAAAGGGGGACCGTTCATTAAGAAAAGGGTTATTGCATCTATAACTTCTGGACGCGGTGGTCATTGATTAGAGATTGAACATCATCCTCTGCACCGCTCGGATCGGGATTTTTAATTAGGATGTCATTATTACACAGATAGACCGAGCGCCCGATTGATTCCCCGAGACCTCTTGAAATAATAGGACCACTTCTGCGAAATGAAAATCATAATAGATTATCGACGTCGGCGGGGGTCCGGATCCGAGGGCGCCTCCCCAATGTCAACATTTTCGATATTTCCCGCGGCATGCAAAGAGACACTCATAATTAGGCTCCTATGAAAAGCTCGTGCCCACGGCCCCGCGCCTGGAGTGCCGATGGCGGCCCATCGATTACCCCGGAGTGAGGACGTGTCTGCACGCCATTAGCCTTTGTCTTTGGTTTGGGTGCAGGGAGAAAGCGATGGTATTCATACCTGATTCGCCGGATCAGAGGTTCTCTTCAAAGGGGAAATCCCCCAGTTCTGTTTATTAAGTCAGTAGTCAGGTCCCAACACCTTAAGTACATGTGTCCTGGCCACAAGGGCTGTCTCAGGAGAGGGCCATGCCTGTGTGCGCGTTTAAGTTCTCGGCCGCGGCGTCTGCGGAACTGGCACCGCTTAGCCAGGAGGGACCCAGCCCACGGGTCATGGGTGGGCCTCTCCTAAGTGGGAAGGCAATGTCCCTGTTGGAGAGCTTGTTCGTTTGTGGGGCAGCCGGAACGAGGGGTCCTGGGACCGGGTTGACAAGCAAGTTGGAGCTCACCTCCCTTTCTGAGGTCGTGTGTCCCCCCCCACCCCCACCCCGTCAGGCTCCGGGGCAGCACCGTGCCCCTCCGGTCCAGGCAGGAGGCGTCCGCTGGGTCCCTGCAGGATGCGGAAAGAACACCTGGGAGCGTCTCTCCCAAGGTCATTTCCGTGGAAACAGAGGCCTTCGGACACAGTGAGGGTGGAGGTGGGGGGGAGTCAGCCATGGCGCTGGGGTTTATGGAAGGTGAATGCTGACCACATAAATGCTGACCACAGAAAGCCCGGGGCATGTTTTAACGACGGCCGACGGCAGACTTTCTGGGAGAGAACTGGAGGGACCTGAGCAATAGGACTCCGCTCTCTCCAGTTGGGCTCAGTGGACGGAGTGTCCGGGGTTCGATTCTGGGAAAGGGCATGGACCTCGGTTTCAGGCTCCTCCCGGCCCAGGCCCTGGTCGGAATGCGTGCAAGAGGCAGCCAGTCCACGGGTTTCTCTCACATCTACGTTTCTCTCCGTCTCTCCCTCTCTCTTCCCCTCTCTAAAGGATCAGTGGGAAGAAATATCCTCGGGTGAGAATTACCCAATAAACAAACAAACAAACAAACAAAAACAAGGTAACCAAGTAACACGATTCAGGGACCTGCCCATGGCACGGGTGCCCAGGCCTGCCGGGTGAGCAGCAGGCGTCCAGCACACGGAACGGACACCTGTTGTGAGCGAGGCGTCCGGAATAGCGAGTTCTCGAGACCCTATTGCCGGTTGGGGTTGTGGTTGCTGTGGTTGTGGGGGGGAAGGTGGGGAGAGAAGACACAGTGTATAAACACCGACTCTCTAACGGTAATAACTTAGCTCTCATCGCCACGGCCCCTGTCCCCGGAGCCTTCCGCAGGAGGCGTTCCTGCTGGGACCACGCTGCTGGTGTGGAAATGGAGCATCTTGTCATCTCACTCTGGGCGGTGGATGGGCGGCGGGTGTGAGGAACAGCCTTCTCTTCGCGTGACGCCCACAGCGCCCCCTCCTCTGGTCCCAAGTTCACCCCAGAGGTGAGGGCCGCGGAGGGGAGGAGCCTGCCAGGCCTGCACTCGGGACTGTATTCTTGCCTTTTGGCTTCTCCCTCGAACTCTTTCCATCTCTCTCTCTCTCTCTCTGACTCTTAGCTTCCTCCTCTCGTCTCTGCCCTTAGACATCTCTACCTCAGCGTATGGTGCCATTTTACCAGCACGCTGAGCAAGAATAGTTCACGGCGGACGGGATGTCATTGAAATATTTGCCCGCAGTGAAGACGGCCCCAGCCTGCTCGTCTCCCTGAGCTCCGAGAGGGTTTCCCTCGTCCGTTCTAGCTCCATTTTCCATAAAATAGGAGGCCGTCTGAGTAGAAGGATCGTTGGAAAAAAACTTTTTAAACAGAACCAGCGAGTAAACATGGTCTTTACAAGTTGTAACCGAATCTGCAGCTGATGTCATGCCTCGTGTTTCAGCGGCCGGCAGACGCCTGACGTCCGCGGATCGGGCAGGTTTATGGGGGCTCCGAGAGAAGAGTTAAGAGGACCCTACACACAGACAGCGCGCGGGTCTGGGGCTCATTTGGAGCCTCTGTTCTCCGTAGATTGAAACGAGCGCGTTGGGGTAGCTGACAGGACTCCGCCTTTTCACTAAACCCCGTTTTATGTCTGAAAACCCTTCAGATCTGGGTCCGGCTGGCGTGGCTCAGTGGTTGCGCGTCAACCTATGAATGAACCAGGAGGTCAGGGTTGGATTCCGGTCAGGGCACAGCCCCGGGGTGCGGTGTTGCTCCCTTCCCTGCTGTGAGGCGTGTGGGAGGCAGTTGATCGATGATTCGCTCTCATCATTGATGTTTCTATCTCTCTGAAATCAATTAAAATATATATATTTTTTAAAAGTCTTCAGATCTGGGAAATGAGTGCATGAGAGGAGAGAGAGAGAGAGAAAGGAAGAGAGAGGGAGAGAGGAAGAGAGGGGGGGGGAGAGAGAGAGAGAGAGAGAGAGAGAGAGAGAGAGAGAAAGGCTCAGAAGACAATTCTCTTTAGTCCCTATTTAGTCATCGGCGTCTCTCTGGCAATTAAGACAGAAGAGAAAGGCCCTGCATTGCTCACCTCAGAATCATAAACCACACACAACCCCCCGCTCCCCATAGTCACTCGGTGACTGTGGGTGGCGTTGGCCTCCGGGGTACCCGCCCAGGTGGCGCCCTCATGGTTTCCTACGGAGAAATCCCTGTTGCATCTGCCCCTCTAGGGCCTGAGCTTTCCGAACGTGAACCGCTCCCTCCAGCACCCCGGCCGGCGGGAGAGGGATGCTGAAATCAGCCAGCAGGAGTGACTCACTCCCTCTTCCCGCTGCCGGCCGGTCTGTGGACCGCCCCCCGCCGGCCTCTCCTGCTGCTGAGTGAGAGAGAAGCCACACCGGCGGATGTGGCACCAGCCCTGTCTCGGGAGTCCCCTGCAGGGAAGGCGTGTTGGCTGCTGCGTCCCCCTGGGTGTGCAGAAAGTGGACTGCTACCAGATGATGAAGGACCCAAGGCCCGTCCATCCGGGGACCTGGCCGTGTGCAAGAGCTGGGAGCGCTCCACTGGATGCTGGGGCAGCCTGGGGGGTTGGGGGGGGGAGAAGGAGAGTGCCTGGCGGTGTGACCGCTCACGGGCAGGCTCCGTAGCCTGGCACCCTCACTGGCCAAGCTGCTGGGCCGTGCAGGGGACCCGCTCCCAGCCTGAGAGTTTGTGCGGAAGCCACAGCGCTTCTCTGGGGCGGGCTGCTGGGACTTCCTCGGAGACAAAGGGAATAGAAATAAACAACCAAAGCACAACTAGTTGTTGTTTTTTGTTGTTTTTTAATCCTCACCAGAGGATATTTTTCCCACTGATTTCTAGAGAGAGTGGGAGGGAGGCAGGAGCCGGGGAGAGAGAGAAACATCCACAAGAGGGACATATCCATTGGTTGCCTCCCACATCCGCTCTCCCCCGGGACCTGGGGAACCTGCAGCTGGGATACGTGGTGCCCTTGACCAGGAATCTGACCTGAGACCCTTCGGTCTCGGGGCCGGTGTTCTAACCACTGAGCGAAACCGGCCAGGGCCCAAAGTAGCTTTTTCACATTTGCATGTCATTGTGGGCAGCGGGCTTTGTGTCAGTCTGTCCTCGCCGCAGTCCGGGGAGGGAGGGGGGGAGCGGGGACACAGGGTAAGCATTGTCACCTCCTCTTCAGAAGGGGGCTCTGAGTGGGGCAGGGGGAAGGGCTGTCTCTTTAAGACCAAATGGCATTGAGACTATTCCTCATTGCATCCCGGTGTGGGTTGACTTATTCGTAGGACGCCTGAGGGTTGGGACATTCAATTGTTTCCTTCTCTGCCTTGAGGCTAAATGCCGGCCTATTTCAGAGGTCCCGTCTCCACGGCCCTTCCTCTTTAAGAAAGGAACGCATGGTTTGTTTCCGTTGATGCAAAACTATCCCTGGTTGTGACAGTAGCCAGCACCTCCCGTCTGTGGCTCAAAGTGGATGAGACACAATTTCAGAAGAACTTCAGTGGCCTGGCCGGCGTGGCTCCGGGGCTGAGCATCGACCTCTGAACCCGGAGGTCAGGGTTCGATTCCCGGTCAGGGCACAGGCCCGGGTGGCGGGCTCCATCCCCAGGAGGGGGCGTGCAGGAGGCAGCCGGTCCATGATTCCCATCCTCATAGATGTCTCTATCTCTCTTCCTCTCCCTGCCTCTCTGACATCCATATAGAGAGAGAACTGAGCTCTGAGGGAGGGTGAAGGTGAGGGTGCTTGTGTGTTCGTTTCCACGGTGGGCGCCATTGTCATTCGGTCTTTCCATCCGTCCTGGACAGAAAGGATGACACTCAGTCCCCTTCGCTCTGGGTATAGTGCTCCGAAGAGATGCTGCGAGGCCTGGTGATCATGCTTCCAGAGAGGTGTGTGGAAATGTTTTATTAATTCTCACAAAGAAATCCTCTTCCCTTAATTTCTTTTTTTCATTAACTTTAGACACTTACTTGCAATTACATTTGTTCGGGGAATAATACAATGACAGAAATTAATAATTCATTGCCTTTGTCAGGGGAAACTTTTGAAAAAGGGACAGTTGTTCAATCAAATGCAACTCTAAATGCACCACCGTTATTTCAATAAAGGCTTTAAAAAAAATAAATAATGGGGACCGGTATTGTGCTTCCCGTAAGCCGCCTCTTCTCTTCAAATGACATCTGTGCGCGCGGAGTGACAGGGGAGCCCGGGTCGTTCCGAGCACGTGACGGCAATGGCGGGTTCAGGCCCAAGTTCTCCGAGGGGATCGATGGCACTGCCTGCATCTCCGGGGCGCGGGGGGCCATGTCGGGGAGCCAGACCTGCAGGAAGCTGAAAGGGGCCTGGGAGGTCAGACTTCCTGACAGGCTTACCTCTGACACCTGGGAAGGAGAGAGAGACAGAGAGAGAGAGAGAGAGAGAGAGAGAGAGAGAGAGAGAGAGAGATGGTAGACTCTCAAGTTCTCTCAAGTTCACACAGTGAGTCAGGGGCGCAGATGGGTCTCCACATTGGTCCCCTGACCCTGGGCCCAGCTCTCCCAGCTGATACGCAGGGGAGGGGCCGAGATGCACACCCAGGATATGAAAGGCAGGGGGTCTGAAGCTCATGACCCGCTATATGCTAGGAGAGGAAAGGTCAGCCTCGGGGCGGGGACCCCCACCATTGTTCCTCTCTAGGCACCAGGGGCTCTCCACCCCGGTGACCGCGCTGACCCGGACTGTGGCTCCTGCTCGGGGCGTGTCTGTGGACTGCCCTCTATCAGCAGAAATGCAGGCGGAGGATTAGGAGGAGGCGATGCTCAGAACTGGCGTGGGCACCTCCGACCGCGTGTCACTGGCTGAAATCGAGACATAGCCACCCGCGCGGCAGGGAAGCACTCTGCCCCGAATCAGGCTCCGGCAGGCGAGTGGATGGAGCCAGGGGCCCGACATTAGGCTCGGGGCTATTCACACAAACTGCCAGTGTTGTTCTGACGGTTCGTCAAGAAAGGGTGCGTAGCCTGGCTAGGGTGGCTCAGTGGTTGAGCATCGACCTATACTCCAGGAGGCCACAGGTTCGATTCCCGGTCAGGGCACAGGCCTGGGTTACTGGCTCGATCCCCAGCTCGGGTCGTGCAGGAGGCGGCCGATCAATGATGTTTCTCTCTCATCAATGTTTCTATCTCGCTCTCCCTCTCCTTCCTTCTCTCTCTAAAAATCAAGAAAAACATATTTTAAAAAAAGGAAGGAAGGGAGGGAGGGAGGAAGGGAGGAAAGAAAAAAGGAAGGAAGGAAGGAAGGAAGGAAGGAAGGAAGGAAGGAAGGAAGGAAGGAAGGAAGGGAGGGAGGGAGACTGAAGTGCTATGGCTGGCCATGCCCTTTCAGAGCATGGCAGGTTACCCAGAGGTAGGTGAGCTTTGGCCTCTCTGGGGTGGGGCAGCAATGGTGGGTTAGGGATAAGGATTTCCCTCTGAGACTTGGGCGGCTGGTCAGGGGGTGTCTCCTGGAGGAGGGGAGATGCGGGGTCTCCTGGGCCCACCCATTTCCTGCCTCCCGGACAGTAGTGACCCCCATCGCGCGCACAAACAGAAGCAAGTGGCTTTGATTAGCCAGACTTTCATCTGTATCCTAATTGCAGTCCTAATGGGACTTCCTTGTTTTGGAAAATCCCATTTTAATGCGGGACACATCCCATCAGGCCCTCCGAATCCCCGCCCCTCCCACACCGGGCGACCCTCCACCGCCTTCCCATCAGCCCACAGGTCAGAACCTGGACCGAGGTGTCCGGGCTCCGGCCGGCCCGTTCTCCTCTGCTCTTGGTTCCCATGGTGATTGCTCGGCCCCGATGCACTTAAAACAGAAGCAAAGGACCCCACCCCCACCCACCCACCCCCTGGTGCCCGGTCCGGATGTCTCTCTCCGTCTGCACACTGCCAGGCCCCCTGAGATGCCACGTCCTCTCACCCCGGTCCAGGCCGCTGAACCCGATTGGAGCTGAGGAGGCGACGCCCTGGCCATCGGGACGGCCCGGCCCGGCCCGGCCATACAGGGCTGTCCCCAAAGAGCCAGCAGGAAGCGGGGCTTCCTACCACTGGGGTTTAAAGCACTTGGGACAGGAAGCCGGTCCCCATGCCCGTTAGATCTCCCTAATGACCGGCTAACGAGAAACAGGCCGCCCTAATGCTCTGCCCCGAGCCATTCCAAATGGCTCCCTCTCCAGACGTCATTAGAATATTTACTGCCATTCGGGCAGGAGACGTGACACTGCGTCATAAAATTTGCAGGGACCTTTTTTTTTTTTCTTTTTTCTTTTCCCCCCTTTCCGTCTGAGAAGAGACTCGGAAGAAGCGGGGAGGCCCATCAGCTCCCCCCGGCCCAGCCCCCGGTCTCATCCATTAGTGGGGGTCAGGAGAATAAACCTCCCTGCGGCAGTCCGAGAAATGGCCTTCAGAAAAAATAAAAAACAAAAACAAGAAAAAACAAGCGGGCCCCTCTTTTGCCAGCTCCCGCCTCTGCCTCTCTCCCATCCATGTGGATAGAGACAGAGAGAGCTCACACTGCGTGCCGGTCCTCACACGCTCCCTGGTCCGTTCCCGGGTCTCCGCGCGCAGTCACAGTGTGAACGGGCCCCATCACTGTCCCCACATCCCCTCCGAGGAGACCGAGGACCGAAGTCACCAACGTCGTCTCACAGCTGGAGAGGGGCAGGGCTGGGCCTGGGTCCGAGTCTCCTTGGGAAACGATCCCTCTCTCCCCTCCCTGCGCCTGTCCTCAGCGCGCAGCCACTCCGCGCAGAAGGCGGCTGGACCCTCATTCCAGGTGTCACCATGGCGTGCCTTCATACAGTCGTCGGCCACGGAGACAGCCCCCGTGGCCTGCCGTCGAGGGCTGGATGGGGAGGATGGGGTGGACGGAATACTACTGAGCCGTGGGGAAGGACGGCAGCGCCATTTGCAGCCTCATGGGTGGACCGTGGGGACATTCTGCTGAGGGAGATACGTCCGTCAGAAAAGCTAGGAGCCGTGAGATCTCCCTCATGGGGGCCATGAACCTGGGACTCCTGAGCACACACAGCGTGTGGCGGCTGCCAGAGGGAAGGGGTGGGGGAGGCGGGGTGCACAGAGGCAGGACAGGGGGAGATGTGACTTTAGGAGGGAGCCCAGGCGGACGTGTCGTCCCGTCCAACCCTGACGTGGTCAGACGGCGTGTGACGCGGCCAGAGGTAACAGTTCACGTGTCCAAAGACTTCTGTCCCGTAGCTGGGCCCAGCGAGCGCGCGGCTGGTGCCCCAGAGCATCAGGGCTCCTTGAAGGACGCAGTCTTGCCAGAAAGAAAAATACCCCCACAAAGCTGACCACGTGGGGGACACCCCTGGGCCAGGGGATGCGTGGATGAAACACACAATCACTGTCCTCAAAGAGCTTAGCAGATTGAAAGGCCAAAACATACGGGCTGGGGCTGGCAGAAGAACAGATGGAGATATTAAAAATAAAAATAAAAAAAATAGAAATGCTAGAAACAGATCCTAATAAATGTAAGCATGCACTATACCCTAAAAGCAGCAGCCCATGTCAAAGGCATATAGAAGATATAAACCATGCACGGCCCTAGAAGGAGTTAGCGACTAGACAAAAGCTCAAACACTTCACACTGACAATACCGAGGCCAGAGAACTTAAAATCAGTGAGGAGCAGTGTGCTCCTATGAAGGTTGTCACTGTAATAGCTGGTAAATCAACTGTTGGTCTCTCAAAATTAGTCATAGGAAGAGCATTTATACCACGTTAGGGTAGCAAATGCTACAAATCAGAACTTGATTGTTTGTTTGTTTGTTTATTTGAGAGCTGGTTTACTGGCACAACAGAGACATAAGAAAGATGTGCCGAAGCTGGTTTGGCTCAGTGGTAGAGCGTCGGTCTGCAGACTGAAAGGTCCCAGGTTCGATTCCGGTCAGGGGCATGTACCTTGGTTGGGGGCACATCCCCGGTAGGGGGTGTGCAAGAGGCAGCTGGTCGATGTTTCTCTCTCATTGACATTTCTAGCTCTCTATCTCTCTCCCTTCCTCTCTGTAAGAAAAAAATCAATAAAATATATATTTTTTAATTAAAAAAAAAAGATGTATTTATGGACAGAGCGCCGGCCCAGAGATGGGTGATGTCCCCTCACAGCCGCCCCCAATGAGCTGGCCACGCAGGAGCTCCGGGGAGGGGCTGCCAGGAGGCCCGCACCCTGGAGGCCGCCAAGGCACCCTGGGAGCGCTCAGCCCAGCCCTGTCGCTGTCGAGGGACATTTATGTTTTAGAGGAAAAAGGCTCATAAAACTTGTCCTCTTTGCCACAACCTCCAGCTTTGCTTCTGCAGTCCTGCCAGGCCAGCTCTGGGGTCCCCTGTGAAACGCAGAGAAAGCTCACAATATTCTACAATATTCTACTTGTCTCCTCTCTCTCTCTCCCTCTCTCTCTCTCTCTCTCTCTCTCTCTCTCTCTCTCTCTCTCTCTCTCTCATTGGCCTTTCTTTCAGAGGAGTGATGTGAAGAGAAAGGAAAAGGGTGGATTAATTACACTCTCTTTGCAGGATTCAGATTTACTTTTTTTTAATCCTTACCTGAGGATATTTTTTCCCATTGATTTTTAGAGAGAGGGGAAAAACAGAGAGAAATATCCATGTGAGAGAAACACGACGACAGGTTGCCTCCTGCACGCCCCCTGACTGTAGCCCAGGACGGGGAGGAGCCTGTAACCAAGGTCCGTGCCCTTGACTGGAATCGAATTTGGGACCCTTTGGCCCGCCGGCCGACACTCTGCCCGCGGAGCCACCCCGGCCAGCGCCAGGATTCCGATCTGTATCCCCTCGTGTGACTTTAGCTGGTTCCCATTTATTTCTACTGGACACACTGTGGCCCTCAGTCTGAGCACAAGGGGCGGCCAGGCATCGCCTAGGGAACCCCCACCGACCTCGGGCTTCTGCGGGCCTCTCTCTCCGGTCCTCTAGAAGTGATTTTACAGCAGACGCCCAGGCCTCCACCTCACACACCTCCCCACCCTCAATCCCACCACGATTTACAGCAGAAGGCGGCCTGCCGATGAGAGAAACACACCAGCCGCCTTTATGAGTTTACTTTGTTCATTCCCGGTGGAAGAGCCACAGTGCCTGATTTGTTCTCGAGCTTGGTGCTGGCGTGCTGGGTGCGAAGGTGAAAGAATTAAGCAAATTTAAAAAAAAAAAAATGACAACAGCATGGTGATTACCGGGGGAAGGGGTGGGGGAGGCGGAGGAGGGTAGAAGGGGGGGTCAGTGGTGAGGGACGGAGGCTGGACTGGGAGTGGTGAGCACTCAATGCAATGTACAGATGATGTGTACACACGGAGTGGCCAGATGATGATGATCTCTGAACGCATAATAACCTGGCCACTCAGTGCATAGCCTATAGAATAAAAGGCTAATATGAAAACTCTCCCCTTGGCCAGGAGTTCCACCAGCAGGCAAGCCAGCCAATCATCCATGTCCTCTCCCCCTGGCCAGGCTGGAAGGACCCCATCTATGCACAAATTCATGCACTGGGCCTCTAATAATATATATATATATATATATGTGTGTGTGTGTGTGTGTGTGTGTGTGTGTGTGTGTGTGTACACACACACACACACACGCGCGCGCGAGCGCGTGCTCAGTGGCCAGATTATTTTGCTTTCAGAGACATAACAATCTGGCCACTCAGCGTAGAGTTGTTCCCCTGAAGCCCATGTAATCTCATTAACCACCGTCACCCCGATCAAGTCAATGAAAATGTTCAAAGGAAAGGAAAGGAACCCTCAGGGACCCCAGTGCTCTGTCCCTCGCCCCTGCAGGAACCCTCACTCCTCTTCGCCTCCTGCGCTCTATCTAAGGACCATCCCTCCCGGCTTCTGGGAAGCCCTTTGGCCCCTAAAACGTTTGCCAAGCCCTGGCTGGTTTGGCCCAGTGGATAAAGCATTTGTCTGCGGACTGAAGGGTCCCAGGTTCGATTCCATGCCCAGGTAGGGGGCATGCAGGAGGCAGCTGATCCATGATTCTCTCTCATCATTGATGTTTCTCTCTCTCTCCTTCTCTCTTCCTCTCTGAAATCACTAACTCTGCTTACGTCAGAGCATTAAACAGTAAAGGAATACAAATCTTGACATGTTGGTCTAGATTCTGGGTCAGTCTGGAAGCAAAAATGGGTGATTCTTACGTGGCTATTGTCAAGCTTTCTGTTTGCTTTGAAATCAAACTTGGCGCCAGGGAGGCAGAACCTACAGAAAGTAGCCACCAGGCCGGTTCACATCCGTGGGAATCTCTCTGACGCCAGGAGGCACCCCGCTTTCCAGACCCCCGCTAAAATGAGATCGTTTGAAAGCTGGTTTATGAATGTGCTCAGTTGATAGCTCCTGTTTCCTTCTCATTTTTTTTTTTAAAGAAATTAAGACATTAGGTTTTCTCTGATATTTAGACATGCTTTGGGGTGGCTTCTTTAAGCACATGTCATTTGAAGGGTGCTCCTAAATTTCCCTCACAGAACTTCATGTGACTAAAAGCAAAATATATATATATATATAACAAAATACTCATATACAAAAGAGATCAGCAGAAAAGGATTTCCTCCCACTGGTAAATCTTTTTTTTCCCCCTCTCTCTTTTATTGCTGGTTGTTTTTGTTTGCCTTTAAAAAAATTTTAAAAAATTGGTATTCATTGCAGTTAAGCAGGATTATGTGCCCCAGAAGAATTTTGAAGATTAACATTAAAAAAAAAAAAAATTTAAAGATCTTTGACACCCCTTTCAGAATTGCCTGGGAAAAGAAAATAAACGCAGGTGAGGTGCCGATCCAGTTTCAACACGCCGCTGCGAATTATCCAAAATGAGAGCGACAGAAAGCCGTTTTCCGTGAAATGCATTTTGCACACATTGGAGCGCACATCCCTGGCACAGGCCCACAGCAGGCCCGATGTGTCCGAAGCGCTTCGGGAGAAAAACAAGGGAGAGAAACTTCCCTGAGGTGAGGCCCCCCCAACACAGGGCTGGACTCACTGCCCGGAAATACCCCCAGCCCCACGCACAATACCGAAACCGTGAACCACAGCAGCGCTGAGGATGGCGGGAGGCCTGAATCCCAGCATCAGCTCGTGCCTGACAGGTGGAGTGTCTCGGCCTCGGTTTGCCCACCTGTGAACTGGGGGTGATAACGGCGGCTGCCCCCACAGGGTGGTGTTCAGCATCAATCCAGGTAATTGAGGAAAGACATCTGGCAGCATGCCAGGCACAGGATATGAGCTCGTTGGACGCTATTAACTCTGACAGCGGGAACAGCGCTGCGGACGCCTGGAGAGCCGAGTCCCGTGCAGGCGGCGAGGGGGGAGCCGGCAGGAAGGCCTTGCCGTGCTTCCTGTCACCCAGCAGGACACGCTGCCCCAGAGGGGGGGGGAGGCGGGGGGGGGGGGAGAGACAGGGGAGGTTTGAACCACAAGGCTCTCGGCGGCTGTTTCACTGGAGGCAGGTGAAGGAGATGCTGAGCAGAGGCAGGGAGCTGCGGAGAGGAGAGGCAGCTTGCGGTGGAAAAGAGGAGAGAGCAGGCGGAGGCCGGGAAAAGAAGGAGGAGGCCGGGCGGAGTGGAAATAGGTGGGAACTTGGAAGTCTGAGGTTCACCCGCCATTTCTGTGTGTTCTTCCTCCTGTGCCCTCAGCCGCGTGGTGTGTCGGCTCCGTGCGCATGGGGAACGTGTGGCGGGCCCTCACTTTGTAGGTTCGCCCCGATGTTCCCACAAAGCAGCATGCGACGGGGGTACTCTGCAGGGAGGAGGTGTTGTGAGGGGTGCTGCTCAAGGAGGGGCGTCACAGTGATGGGGAGAGGCGGGCGGGAAGGGTCAGGCTGTGCATTCCTAGCCCCGGCCCTCCCACCGGGCGGGGGGATCACGGACAGCCTGCGGAGAAGACATCTGGAGGCCCCCATGGGAAGGCCGGCTGATGCTCTGAACCTCAGGGAATGTCTTGAAAATGATAGCTCTATGGGCAGAGCAGCTATTCGAGATGGTGGCAGAGTGTGGCTGCTCAGCCCCGCCTCTCTGATCAGGCCTGGAGATAGGCCTGGAGATGCTGACTGGCCTAGAAACCAACCCATCAGAACCAAGTCTGGGTGAGAGAGAGAGAGAGAGAGAGAGAGAGAGAGAGAGAGAGAGAGAATCGAGTCTGCAACCCGGGCACACGCCCTGACTGGGAATTGAACCCTGACCTCTTGGTTCATTGGTGAAACGCTCAACCACTGAGCCACACTGGCCAGGCCCCTCTCGGATCTTAACATGCCCTTCCACGCTTGCCCCACCCAGACTGGCCAGCTCCTAACTGGTGCCTCAGCACGGAACCTCTGGAAAGAGGGGCTGGGACAGGTCAGGAGGTCAGGTCCTCTGAGACCTATCGAGCTGGAGAGGCAGGGCGCTGCTGGAGGTCCCGTCCAGCCACCAGGTGGACACGGCTCCCTGCGGCGGGCGGCTGCAGGTGTCAGGAGGATGTATCAACTCCCGGGTTCAAGGCCAAACAGGTCTCAGCTGGCGTGGGGGAAGAGGCCCTGGAAACCCAGACTCACCTCTAAAGAAATGACAGAAGCGGGTGCAGACTGGGCACCAGCCACGGGGCGGGGTCCATGGGCACCGCGGTGCATCAGAGGTCTCACTCCCCACCCCCTTCCTCTGCCCCCCTCCTCACCCCCCCCCCCCGAGACCATAGCCCAGCACGGGGCTGGGACCCCGTTCCTGAGCCTCTTTCCCAAAAGCCGCCTTAAGAGCAACCGGAAACCCGACAGAGGGAAGGCCACGCTCTGGGGGTTTGGGGCAGACACCGTTTCTCTCTTTGCAAGGGTTCCTGCGCCCACCATCTGACCCTTGGGCCGCTCCAGGAGGGAGGGCCCCTCGGGGGGGGGGGCACGCCGGCCAGCCCTGCACCTCCTCCAACACGGAGATTCACCACCCCGCTCCCCGCCTCCCCTTCCCGGCGGCCCCCTGGCTCCCTCCCGGCAGATTTAACGGTGTGATTTACGGCCGGCAGAGACCTCTGCCGGGGCCGGCAAAGTGACAAACAATAAATAGAGGGGGCGCCGTGTTAACAGCCCGCCCCACCGTCCCCTGTCAGTTCCAGCTGGAGAGCGCCCGTTCCCATCCCGGCCTCCATAAAAGCGCTGGCTCGCTCACAGGCCCCCGAGTCAAGTGTGTCGTCCGAGGATGCCGTTTATCACCCGCTATATTTTCTGTCCTTTTCACTTCATGTCATTCCTATGGCAACAGGCGTCGCCCTGGCAATCACGTCTGCAAACAGCTTGTTTGTTGAAAGGAACCGGGGGCAGGGTGGGAAGGGGGGGGCCACTAAAATATGTGTTTGGCTGGGAAGAGTGTCAGAGTGTGACTCCGGCTGCGTGTCATGAATCATATTCCGTGAGGACTCTGTGTCATCAGATCCCGGAGCGGGCGTGCTGTGGGGCGCGATCTGACATCCCCCCCCACCCCCCGGCTGGTGAAGGGTTTGCATGTTGTAAGGCTAAACGTCGGGGAAGCCAGCATGTGCTTCGTGGAGAGGGGGGCACGCAGGTCCCTCGTACGGCCCCGTGGGCCCCGCTGTGGGGCCTGGTGGACGGGTGGGTTGTAACCAATGTTCGTACTGAGCGGCCGTGGCTGCGGAGAGCTGTACCCGTTACTAACGAGGATGTTGTACTCAAAGAAAACACGGTGATTTCGAGAGAAACATCAAAAGTGTTTTATTCAAAGTAACGTCCACCGCTAGCTACACATTTCCCCCATCTTTCAGGTAATTTGTGGGTACCGTCCCAATAGAACTGTTCTTATTTTGAGGCAAACCATTGAGAGACCCCATTTTCCACTTCTTCCACTGCTGCTCAGACAGGGCGTGTGCCGTCGATGGGAACAGGCGGTCATCTGAAGGAGCAAGGTCTGGCGAACACGGCGGGTGGGTTCATACTTCCCAGGCAAGATCTTTTAGCGTGTCTTTAGCTGGTTTGGAAGGGTGTGATGGTGCGTCATCATGAAGCAAAATTACTTTGCCGTGTCTTCTGGCCCGTTCTGGTTGTTTCACAATCAAAGGGTGGTTCAAGTTGATTGTTTGTTGTCGGTAGCGATCAGTATTAATGGTTTCACCTGGTTTTAGAAGCTCATCCACACCACACCTTCCCGATCCCCCCAAACACAGAGCAGTGTCTTCTTTCCGAAGCGATTTGACCTTGCCGTCGATGTTGATGGTTGGCCTGGATCAACCCCTGATTCTGTGCGTTTGGGATTCTCAAAATAAATCCACTTTTCATCGCCAGTCGCAATTGGATGCAAAAAAAGACTTTTTTCGTGCCATTGAAGCAACATTTTACTGGTGACTCTGGTTTTCCATTTGTCTTTCGTTCAGTGGATGTGGCAACCATTTTCCTTCCTTTAAAATCTTTCCCGTTGCTTGTAAACGATCGGAAATGTTTGCTGAGCAACGTTTAACCTTTCTGCAAGTTGTTTTTGAGTTTGACACGCATCTTCATCCAATAATGCTTGTCATTGTTGGTCTTCAAACTTTTTCGGTTGACCTGGATGTTCTTTGTCTTTCACATTGAAATCATCACCTTTAAAGCATTTAAACCAGCGTTCACAAGTGTCTTGAGATGGAGTGTGTTCACCATAAGCTTCCCGAAGCATATGATAACTTTCAGCAGCACTTTTCTTCAAAATAAAGTAATGAATTAACACTTCCCACAAATGCTCTTTTTTTGGCACAGAATTCAACATTTTTAAGAGTGAAAATATCTATGCTGTTAACGCCTTCAGAAAACTTAACATAGGAAGTTCTGAAGCTTTGTGTTAATACAATAAAATAGCATACGTATCAAATCGCTTATATATCAATGTGTATGCAACTCATCTATTGAAAAAAAATCCACATTATTAACCGGTAAAACCAGATTCTTTATCCATCACTTACTCAGTGCACCTCCCCTCAGCGCCTGCTGGGTCCTGGGCTTCATACTGAGAAGACAGGGGTGGATAAAGCAGACCAAATGGCCCGGCCAGTGTGGGTCAGTGGTAGAGCGCCGACCTATGAGTCAGGAGGTCACGGTTCGATTCCTGGACAGGGCACAGGCCCGGGTTGTGAGCTCCATCCCCAGTGGGGGGTGTAGGGTGTGTGGAAGGCAGCCGATCCATGATTCGCTCTCATCATTGATGTTTCTCTTGCTCTCCCTCTCCCTTCCTCTCTGAAATTATTAAGAATGTATTTTTAAAAAAATAATACAATGAAGTAAACTGAGTCTCTGCTCCTGCAGGGAGCTGGGTGGGCGCCTAGCGGAGGGGGAGACAGGGCACGACCAGGGAAACAGCGGGTGGACAGGTCCAGGTCTCTAGGAGGCGTGTGTGACCTGCCGCTGGCTTCCTGGGGGAAGGGTTGAACGCTGGGGCATCCTAACAACAAGACAAACCAAGGCAGAGTCTGCCCCACACACACCACCGCACAAGGCAGCGGGAGCTGCTTAGAATCCTACACAACTCACAAGAGAGGAGAGACCCCACATGCACAGTGATTTAGAGAAGGAACACACACACACACTCATGCATACACGCGTGCGCACATGCGCACACATGCACATGCACATACACACAAGCACACGCACGTGTACATGCACACATGTGCCATTTAAGGAGAAGTGAAATTGAGACTCGGGGACCACTGTTAGATGCTCACCTGGAGCCTGACCCAGCCTGGCTTTGTCCAAAGCCCATCCTCCCGACACATCCGCTGCGTGGCCGTGGCGGCAGATTTATCGCCCAGAGAGCCGGGCGCGGGGAGCAGGATCCGGGAGAACCCCACGGATGAATGACCAGCCCGGCCGGAAAGACCCGATGGGGTTATGGAGCCATAAAGCTCACCTTACCACCAAGGAGCCCCGGGCGTGGGCGAGGACCGTCCTGAAGGCGTAGGAGCCCCCCTCACGCAGGGGCCCGGAACCGACCCCTGGGAGAGGGGGAGTCTCCCTCCGGCATTCCCGGGACCCTCCCTCGAACACACGATCCTCCTCTCTGACGGGGTGAGGGCACCCAGGCCTGTGTGGTCAGATCTGACAGTGATGCTTGTCAGTGGGCTAGCACTCGGTGGGTACAAAGTAATAATGAATCCCCCTAGGTGTTCACACTCACCAGTAATCCTGGACAGGAAACATAACTATTGTCATGTTCAAGGTTGCCTAGACAGCGACCAAAAAATAGGAGGGGAGAAAGAAAGGAGACGTGGGAGAGAGGGACAGAGACAGGCGTTGGAGGGAGAGGATGGGAAGTAAGAACAAAGAAGACCGAAGCTCAGGCTGGGTGACTTAAGTCTCCAGGCAGACAGCTACTCCACACCTGAACCTACTCCTAGAGCCGCCGTCCCTGTGGGAGTGGAGCCGGCCAGCCAGGGGAGGACCGTGTCTGTGCTCAGGAGCCGGGGACCTGCCAGGCCAGGAAACCAGCCCCAGGGAATCCTCTCCATCCCCCTCTTAGTCGAGGGCTGCTCACTGCGTGCTCGGTCCCTAGGGGTCCCAGCCTCCCAGGGCAGCTGGGCTGTTCTTCGTCCTTCTTAAGGGAGATGCAGAAGGCATAGGGGAGTTGTGAAAGGTATGGGGAGCTGTAAGGGGCATGGGGGAGCTGTAGGAGGTGTGAGGGAGCTGTAAGGGGTATCGGGAGCTGTAGGAGGTGTGCGGGAGCTGTAAGGGGTATGGGGAGCTGTAGGAGGTGTGAGGGAGCTGTAAGGGGTATCGGGGAGCTGTAGGAGGTGTGAGGGAGCTGTAAGGGGTATCGGGGAGCTGTAGGAGGTGTGAGGGAGCTGTAAGGGGTATCGGGGAGCTGTAGGAGGTGTGAGGGAGCTGTAAGGGGCATGGGGGAGCTGTAGGAGGTGTGAGGGAGCTGTAAGGGGTATGGGGGAGCTGTAAGGGGCATGGGGGAGCTGTAGGAGGTGTGAGGGAGCTGTAAGGGGTATCGGGAGCTGTAAGGGGTATGGGGGAGCTGTAGGAGGTGTGAGGGAGCTGTAAGGGGTATCGGGGAGCTGTAGGAGGTGTGGGGGAGCTGTAAGGGGTATGGGGGAGCTGTAGGAGGTGTGAGGGAGCTGTAAGGGGTATGGGGGAGCTGTAGGAGGTGTGAGGGAGCTGTAAGGGGTATGGGGAGCTGTAGGAGGTGTGAGGGAGCTGTAAGGGGTATGGGGAGCTGTAGGAGGTATGGGGGAGCTGTAAGGGGTATGGGGGAGCTGTAGGAAGTGTGGGGGAGCTGTAAGGAGTATGGGGGAGCTGTAAGGGGTATCGGGAGCTGTAAGGAGTATCGGGGAGCTGTGGGAGGCGTGGGGTAGCTGTAAGGGGCATGGGGGAGCTGTAGGAGGTGTGGGGGAGCTGTGGGAGGAATGGGGGAGGCGTGGGAGGAATGGGGGAGGTGTGGGAGGAATGGGGAGGTGTAGGAGGAATGGGGGAGGTGTGGGGGAGCTGTAGGAGGTATGGGGGAGCTGTAAGGGGTATGGGGGAGCTGTAAGGGGTATGGGGAGCTGTAAGGGGTATGGGGGAGCTGTAGGAGGTGTGAGGGAGCTGTGGGAGGCGTGGGGGAGCTGTAAGGGTAATGGGGGAGCTGTAAGGGGTATGGGGGAGCTGTAGGAGGTGTGAGGGAGCTGTAAGGGGTATCGGGGAGCTGTAGGAGGTATGGGGGAGCTGTAGGAGGTGTGAGGGAGCTGTGGGAGGCGTGGGGGAGCTGTAAGGATAATGGGGGAGCTGTAAGGGGTATGGGGAAGCTGTAGGAGATGTGGGGGAGCTGTAAGGGGTATGGGGGAGCTATAGGAGGTATGGGGGAGCTGTAATGGGTGTGGGGGAGCTGTAAGGGGTATGGGGGAGCTATAGGAGGTATGGGGGAGCTGTAATGGGTGTGGGGGAGCTGTAAGGGGTATGGGGGAGCTGTAAAGGGTATGGGGGAGCTGTAGGAGATGTGGGGGATGTGGGAGGAATGGGGGAGCTGTGGGGGAGCTGTGGGAGGTGTGGGGGAGCTGTAGGAGATGTGGGGGAGCTGTGGGAGGAATGGGGGAGGTGTGGGTGCAGTGGGAGGTGTGGGGGAATAGTAGTGGGCGTGAGGGAGCTGTGGGAGGCGTGGGGGCGGGCATGGCAGCCCGGGGCGTGGGTGGAGTGGCGGGCACCAGGACGTTAACACGGAGTTTCCATGTCTGCCGGCACCTGATGAGAAGAATGTGCTTCCAAACCGTGCCGCCACCCGGGTGGCGGGAGCAGATGAAAGGGTTCCAGCCGCTTTCCGAGTGGCCTGGCCGGGACGCCGCTGTGACGCCCCTAGGAGGGGAAGGAGGGTGAGGACAGCTCCTTCCTCAGAGGGAAGGGGCTGCGCGCTGAGATCGCTCGGAAGGCAGGGTTTGGGGGGACCCCTCGCCATGATCCTGTCCCTGGTGGCCTGATGGGAAATTCCCCCCTCCCAGCCTCGGGGTGCACCGTGCCCACATCAGGGCGGGGCGGCGTCCTGCGAGGAAAATAGAGGCTGCAATGTTTGGCGCATTAATTCGGAGCATATGGTCGAAAATATTGTTTGCCATGGCTCGTGGGCTTATGATATTTAATTTAAAATAGATTTTCCTAAATAAAAGGAGACTTTGTGCAGATGGCCATTAAACCCGGGCCGTTTCTGCTGGGCGGCATTGTTAACATGCAGGGTTCTTCCGGCCTTTACAGCCCCGGCCCCTGGCAAGAGCGGAGCATTCCGAGGGGGCGGAGGCCTGGCCCCGTGACAAGACGGTCGCTCTGCGGTCCTCGGAGCCCGTCCAGGCCGCTTCCACTGTTTGTAGAAACAAGCGTCCCTGCTGGCACCTCCGGTCTGATGCAGAGCTGAGCACGTAGGACGCAAGCTCCAGGGGCTGCAGTGATGGCAGCCAATGCTGGATGACGTCATGGCAGCAATGCCTCCTGACATCACTGCTCGTTAAAAACATGCCCCATCTCTGAGTGCTAGTGTTAGGAGGTCCTCTGGTATCTTCTTTCTTTTATATATATATAATTATATATATATAATTATTGATTTTTTTATAGAGAGGAAGGGAGAGAGACAGAGAGCTAGAAACACCGATGAGAGAGAAACATCAACCAGCTGCCTCCCGCACACCCCCCACCCACCGGGGATGTGCCTGCAACCAAGGTACAGGCCCCTGACCTGAATCGAACCTGGGACCTTTCAGTCCACAGGCCGACGCTCTATCCACTGAGCCAAACCGGTTTTGGCTGCTTCTTTTCTTTTTTTTAATATATTTTTATTAATTTCAGAGAGGAAGGGAGAAGGAGAGAGAGAAACATCAGTGATGAGAGAGAATCATGGACTGGCTGCCTCCTGCACGCTCCACACCGGGGATGAAGCCTGCCACCCGGGCCTGGGATCAAACTGTGACCTCCTGGGTCATAGGCCGATGCTCATCCACTGAGCACACCGGCCGGGCGTGTCTTCTTCTAACCGCTGTGTGAGGCCGAGGGCCCGCAGACAGGCCTGGAGGTGACGTGAATTAAAACCCAGCTGGTCGCGCGCAGAGAGCGGGGAGCAACCGAGGCTGCTCAGGGAGGCTGTGAACTTCCGGTGCCTCCCCCTGAGGACTGTCCCAGGAGGGATGCCGGGCCAGCTTGCTTTCTTCAGTCGATGATTTCCAGCTTCGGAGGCTGGCTGCAGGCCCGGGGGGGCCAGCTCGCTGCGCAGCCTCACCGTGAAAAACGCAGCGGAACCCGGGAGGCGTGGCTCACGGGTCCAGCATCGACCTATAAGCCAGGAGGTCAGGGTTCAATTCCCAGTCAGGCTACCTGCCCACATTGGGTCCCTGATCCCCAGTGTGGGGCGTACAGGAGGCAGCTGATCGATCCGTGATTCTCTCTCATCACTGATGTTTCTCTCTCTCTCCCCCTCTCCCTTCTTCTCTGAAACCAATACATAGATAGATAGGTAGGTAGATAGATCTTTTTTTAATGCAACAGAAAAAAGACAAGGAGAGGGGGTGGTGGTGCTGGCTCCCCGGTTCCTGCCCAGGGCCCTCTGGCAGCCCTGGCCCGCCGGCCGGCTGCCCCTCCCAGCCGGCAGCCGCCAGTGCCCTCGGCTGGAGTGTGATGGGGAGAGAGGACGCAGCTCAGGGTGGGCTCTGGGGAGCCTGTCTTTCTGTCACCATGGCGGGCGGTCCAGACCTCTGCTGGAAACGCTGATCCGCGAGGAACGGCTTCGTCCAGTTCAGGGTGGAAAGGAAAGCCGATCGCCAGGTCCAGATTGTCAGTAGCCCCTCTCCTGCGGGGCCCAGGGGACCTGCCTCCCCAGCGAGGCTCGGGACGGCCAGAAACAAACACCGTCGCTCCCAGCGCGCTCCGGGCTGTCCGCCGGAAGGCAGGGCCACGGGGCGTTCGTTTTTCTGGCTCAGTAACCTTTCCCTGGCCATCAGCTGGGTTTTGAAAGGGGCTGGGGGGGGGGGGGGGGGGGGGGGCGGGGAGGAGAAGAGGGGCCAGTGAGTCCCATTACACTCAGCCCAAGCTCCTGGAACGAGGCTCCCACGGGACGCACCTTCCTGCCGGGACTTTGGGAGCCTTTGTTCGAAGGGAAGGGGTGTGAACAAAGCTCGGGGAACACAGGCCGGATCTGCAGTCCCAGGGGGTCACTGAAGAGGGGAAGCTGCCACCTCCGTCCTGAGGGAGGGGTTGGGTTTGCAGGCCGCTGAGGGATGCAGGCCTGCACCGGGGAGCGCCTGGGGACAGCGGCGACCTGGTCTGCGCCTGGGGATCGGTTACTCCCATGAGGACGAACCGGCCGGCCGGGGCCTGACTGTGCGCCTGGCAGGGGGCAGGGCCCACACACCCTGGCTGAAGCCAGCAGGACCCTCCCGGGCCTTTGCCATCCGACCCCCGAAATTGCCTCGGAGGCTTGTCAGCGGGCTGGGGCCTCGGTGAGCTGGGGGACATGCTGACTGGGACGCGCCTGTCTCCCGGCTGTCTGAGAATGAACTCCTGGGGCTTGACCGTGCTTCAAAGTAAAGGGGGAAAGAGAGGGGCTAGGGTTCGTTTCCTTTAAAATCGCTTTTGTTTCCCGTCTAGCAAAAGCCCTTCGTGTCCAGTGTAGATGCGTCAGAGCCCGCAGGTCCCGGCGGCGGGACAGTCAGGCGCCTCCTAAGCCGCCGTGGGTCCTAGGAACGGGGGTGCATCGCACCTCAAATGTGAACAGCAAATACGCGCTCTCTCTCACTCTCACAGAATCCGGGGTGCGGCACGCGCCTGCGTGACCCGCTTCGGTCTCTGGAGCCTTTCCTGAGGCCACGGCCTAAAACGGATGGCTGTGTGTCCACCTCTTTCTTTTTATATCCCATTTCTTTTTATTTCGTTTTGTGTTTCGTTTCCGTTTCTACCCGGTATTCTTTTTTTTTTCTTTCTTTTTCTTTTTAATATATTTTATTGATCTTTTACAGAGAGGAAGGAAGAGAGATAGTTAGAAACATCGATGAGAGAGAATCATCAATCAGCTGCCTCTTGCACGCCCCCTACTGGGGATGTGCCTGCAACCAAGGTGCATGCCCTTGACCAGAATGGAACCTGGGACCCTTCAGTCCTCAGGCTGATGCTCTATCCACTGAGCCGCACCGGTTTCAACTGTTTTTCTACATCGTTCTTAGGGCTGGCCCCGGGATCGTATGCAGCGAGTGTGCCAAAGCTTGTCTCGCCCGCCCTTGGTTCTGAGACACCCCGATGGCGTCCAGCCTCGGGAGCCACCTCCCGGGGAGACATTCACATTCTCGCGCCGCTGTGGTGGTGCTGGCAGCACGGTAACCGGCCATGCTCTCCACGGCGCTGTGAGGACGAAGAGCGAGGCCCACGCTCCCTGCTTCTAAGCGGGCCCGAATCGGCGACTCCACGTTCCCCATCCGTGTGCCCGGAACCCTCTGTACAACGGGGACTCTCAGAGAACGTCTGTGAAAAAGACCAGGCATTTCATGCCCTACCCCCCATCCCCATCCCAACGACCTGTTAGTCCCCAGCCGCCTCTCATGTCCAGCGGGCTATTCCGGGAGCCTCTGTTGGCATCGCACATAAATCATGGGGCATCTTCCGGCGCCTGAGGGCCCAGCACTGTAATTCTCTCCGCGCAGCGGGCTGTTGGAGGGATGACAACACCCCTGGTGTAGACAGCGCCGCAGCCCCGGGGGCCGGGAGAGAGATGTCAAAATGACAGGGGCGCGGGGCCCAGTGCTAGGACAGAGCAGATCTGGCCTTGTCCCTGGCGACCTCAAACTGCAGGCCTGCCCGGACGCCGCCCGAAACCCCACAATCAGGAGGGGGTCTGTGACTCCGGCCGGCAGGGCAGCGCGTGGGCGCACAGCCGTGGGTGTGGGCGGCCAGTCAATGGTTCTCTCCCATCGTTGATGTTTCTCTCTCCCTCTCCCTTCCTCTCTGAAATATACATACTCTGGGCCTCGACTTCCTTCTGCCACAAAATCACAGTAATGTGGGCTCGCCCTGCCCCTCTCTGGGCATGAGTGTTGTTGGTGGTAAAAGTACGAATTGGAGCCTACGATCTCGCAACTCCTTTTTTGACGAATTCATTGCATAGAAGTCCAGCCGGCTGTGTGACTCACACATGCGTGACAGCAGTTGGCTATGTCACAAGTCGTTCGATTGCCTTCGTGGGAAAGAGGGGTTAATGTACAATGGTACTACTCGGAGCAGCACAACAGCCTAAGATCAACATATGCCCCGGAGGAATAAGTTAAGACAAAAATTCGAAGTCACCTTATGTAAGAAAAGCCTAATACGCAAATCGGCCAAACGGTGGGACGACCGGTCACTCTGACGCATACTGACAGCCAGGGGGCAGACGCGGCCCCCAGCCCACGGGCCCCAGGTCAGCAGGGGACCCCCGATTGCCTCACTGGTCTCCCCACAGACCGCCCCTGATTGCCAGCCAGGCCTTGGGACCCCACCAATGCACAGATTCCGTGCACCGGGCCTCTAACATAGGGGCAAAATTATACTCCAGTATTTCTAAGTTCTTACTGCTAAAGCCTCAGGCTTCTTTCAGACTCTCCTGCATAGCGAAGCAGGCAAACAGGGAGGAATGCTTGCCCTTCTTCTCTTAAAAGATGCCCCGTCTCCCTCCCGCACAGCTGAAAAATGATATTTGAAATGCCAGCGTTTACTGAGCACTGCGAAGGGACAGGCTCTCGACAGAACAGCTCCCATGTACCATCTCATTGGGCCTTACAGCCAGGACCCAGCATCCCTCCCATTCTGCAAGGAAGGAAACGGGCCCAGGACTGTGCCAGGCTCTCAGACCCGAGGGAGCTTACATTCTAGGACCCAGCCTCTTCGCCCTCACATCACCCCGTCCCCACCACAGTCCACCGTGGCTCCAGCCACATGTAAAAGCTCGACTGTGGAAAAGAACAGGAAGACGCAAAGGGACTCCATTTCTGCCCAACATCCAAAAAGACGTTTCAGCAAAAGGTTGTTCGGGGAGTTTTTCCGAGGAGGGTGTGTGTGAGGCGCCCCGGGGAGATGGCGTCTTCTTGATCAGCTACATTATATCCCTTGATCGGCTACATTGTATCACTTGATAAGTTACATTGTATCGCTTGCTCGGTTACATTGTGTCCCGCTCTCACGCCGCGGGGTGCCGGCAAATTGCGGTCCTTGAGCTCCGTGAACACCCCCGGCGTGGCACCTGCCCGGAAGGTATTGTTCGTGTGCCGGGAGGAGCACACCTACCCTCCGCTCGCAGGCTGTGGTTTCGCCTGAAGCCTCTGTAATTAACGCATTCGCCTTGCCGGCACCGGGTATTATGGGGCTCGGAGAAACAAAGATGTATTTCACGTTCCCCCTGCGATGATTCATCCCTGCCACTCCCCCCGCCCACAGGCACCTACAGGAGCGTGCTGAGCGGCCCCTCGGAAGCCCGCACTGGCAGCCGGGGCCGGGAGTCAGAGGGGCGGCAGTGCCGAGCGGGCGGGAACTGCGCTGACAGCTCGGTGTCAACCCTCTTAACCTGCTTCCGGCAGGAACAATGCTCTTTGCCCTCCGGCACCGAGAGGAAAGGACGGTAACCTTACACCCGCGTTCCACTTAAGCGACTGCCTGATGCGGAGCTATCTCCCGGGCCTCCCGGGGCAGGCAGGGAAAACATTGGCTTCCGCGGCCCCGCCAGCTGGTTAGCGCCCGTCAGAGCGCCAGCCCCGGTCCCCGCCGCTCCCCGCCTGACCCCGGATCAAAACCCTCAAAGCGGGAGGGGCAGGGGAGACTCGGGTTTGTGTTGGCTGGGCCTGAGACTGGGCACACGTCAGCCTGTGCGCTTCAAACACACACACACACACACACACACACACACACACACACACCAAGACAAAACATGCCAGGGGAAATAACTCCGCCCTGAAATGCCTGCGTTACCTCCAACTTTCTAGGTGCAGCTGCACTAATTTTTTTTTTTTTTGGGGGGAGGGATAATTTTTTTTTAATTTTTTTTATTGATTTCAGAGAGGGAGGGAGAGAGATAGAAACGTCCATGATGAAAGAGAATCACCCATTGGCTGCCTCCTGCACGCCCCACCCTGGGGAGGGAGCCCACAACCGGGGCCTGTGCCCTGACGGGGAATCGAACTGTGATCTCCTGGTGCCATGCCCATCAGGCGTGGGGCCGGTGTAATTTCAATCCTACCCGTTGATTCCTGATTTGGCTTTCCCACTAGTTCCCTGTCTAAAAACAGCGAGTTTCTCAGTGGTCCGTATAACAGCTTTTAAAGAGAACCTGGGCAAAATAAGAACCATCCGAAACCCGAAAGTAAAGGAAGCAAAATTGTCTCGTGCGATGTGGACCCTAAAGTAGACTGATCTTGTTCCCTATGTTTTCAGATGGTGCAAGTTATCTTAGTCTGGCATCGTAGGAATCACTGGAAATATCCCAATCTTTAAAAATTGTGGAAGACTCTGAGCTCCCTGGGTGGGGTGAGAAATACCCATTCTCAGGCCACTGGCCCAGTGCGGTCTGCGCGTTGGGGGCCTCTTTGGGCCAGGAGTCACACCCGGGCAGAATCGGGTCCGAGTCCGTGCACGTTACCGCGGCTCCTCGCACAGCGTGAAGCGGGGACGGGCATCGCCCCCCCCCCCCCCGAGCGGCTGGCGGAAGGACTGCCCCCCGGAGCCCCCATTAGAACCTCGTTCACAAAAGGAGAAGCGAGCACAGACCCCAGACGTCCCTCGAACCAGAAAAGAAAAAAAAGCCAGCCAGCAGAAAGACAGGAGGAAGCTAACCACAGGGCGCAGTGTCGAAACTGTCCTGGGGGGAGAGAGTCCGAAAAGGGTTTCCTCCCTCCGGCCCTCAGGGTTCCCACGGCCAGAAAAAGCCCGCGGGGCGTCTGGGGGGAATTGAAACTCGCTGCTCTGGGGCGCCGAGGCCCCGGGGCCGGGAGCCACTGCGCTCTGCTGAGACCCCGGCCCTCTCCGCGCCCCACTCCGAGCCAGAGGGGACGGGGGTGCCCGGGGCTGCTATGCCTCCCCCAGAGTCTGGGGAGGCCGCCCCCCCGCCTTCCGTTCATCACTGGCTTGTCCTGGCACCGTCCTTTTAAGAGGATGGTCCATGCCCTGACTGGTGTGGCTCAGTGGCTAGAGCATTGGCCTGCGGACTCAAGGGTCCCGGGTTTGATTCCGCTCAAGGGCATGGACCTGGTTGTGGGCACATCCCCAGTGGGGGTGGGAGGGTGCAGGAAGCAGCTGATCGATGTTTCTCTCTCATCGATGTTTCTAACTCTCTATCCCTCTCCCTTCCTCTCTGTAAGAAATAAATTATACATATATATATATATATATATATATATATTTTTTTTTTTTTTTTTTTTTTTTTAATGTTTAAGAAGATGGTTCATGGGCTATTGCTTCGACCCAGTTGCCTTTGGGGCTGTGCGTTGGCCACATGGCATGTCCCTACACAGCTCCAGACGACTGGCAGCTAAGGAGCTGGTGGGGAGGGTCGTAGCCTGAGACCGTGGGGGGGGGGGGGGGTGCCGTGCGGTCCATGCAGCCTCCTACCCCCTCTCTTTTCCAGCCTCGGCGCCTCCCCATGCCCAGGTTCCCACCGTGGTCTCGCTCTCGCACTCCAGTGGGAAGCGGGACAGGGATCCCCGCTTTCCTGGCCTCTCTTTCGGGGAACAGGCCCTCCACGGCGGCCTGCCTGCATTGCCGGCTGTGTCACCCTGGTGATTGCACACATACGTGTATCACAGGGCCCTCGTCTTTCTCTGACCGGCTGTTGCCCTTCGTGTCCTGCTCTCCGGGTCCACCCTGCTGTCACCCAGGTGAGCTGCCCCTTTTTCCTGGCTGCATAGTATTCCGCTGTGTCCATGTCCACGGCTTAGGAAGTGCTGGCTTCAGCCGCCTCGGGACCGGAGCCTGTGCGAAGTGGAGTCTCTCCCTCTGGGTCCAGAGCAGGACCCAGGGTCTGCTTCTCTGTGTCCTTCGGAGAAAAGGGGGTGTCACCACTCCAGCAGGCGCCCTTAAGGGGACCCCGCAGCAGTGAGTGACGCAGGACGTCTCCGGACGTCCCAGGGTCCCCGCCGGGGTGGGGTGGCAGGCGGGTCGCGTGGGGGTCAGGACGAGGTGAAGGCTGGCGAGCCACTGGCCTCAGGTACAGGATTCTGGGGGTCACCAAGCATCCTGTCATTAAAATAATCACCCCTGGGGTTCCTGCATGCACCGCGGCAGCAATTATTAATTATTAATAAAATTGTGCCCGGCCACAGCCATTGTACACATCCCAACGACTGCCCCCGACAGGCTCCCGCCATGAATAAAACATGAGGATGCTTGCCCGCCCCCGCCCCCTCCTGCCTCTGCTCCGGTCTGCGCCGGTGTCTGAATATTTCTGTAACCGCCGCCTCCTGCGGCTCAGACCTGGCCCTCCGAAGCCGCTGGACAGCATCCTTTCAAACCCGAAAAAAAAAATAAATTCAATTTAAAATAAAAATGTTTGAGAAGGTAGAAAACGGCTTCCTTCCAACCCTGGGAGCGTGCGAGGCGATTCGGCACAATGAGCGTCTTTACCGGCCTCGTCTCCAGCTTAGTAAGGGGCCCGTCCAACCCCCGCCTGGCCCCCAGAATCTGAGGACAGCACACCGGCAGCTGCCTTTGGGGGTGAGGCTCAGCCTTCTGCGTCTGCTTGGGCCTCTCAGCGACGTCAGAAACAGAGAGGGGGCCGAAACCGGTGTGGTTCAGTGGATAGAGCGTCGGCCTTTTGCAGACTGAAGGGTCCCAGGTTCGATTCCGGTCAAGGGCATGTACCTTGGTTGCAGGCACATCCCCAGTAGGGGATGTGCAGGAGGCAGCTGGTCGATGTTTCTCTCTCATCGATGTTTCTGGCTCTCTATCTCTCTACCTTCCTCTCCGTAAAAAGTCAATAATATATATATATATATATATTTTTAAATGTTATTGAATGTATTCCATATGTCCCCTGCTTCCTCCCCATTGACTCTTTAGCCTGCCCCTCCCCTACCCCCCAGGCCTCCGCCACCCTATTGTCCGTGTCCATGGGTGATGCACCTGTGCAGACAAGGTCTTCAGTTGATCTCTCCCCGCCCGCCTACCCCCTCCCTCTGGGATCGGACAGTCTGTCCCATGCCTCCATGTCTGTGGGTCCGTTTTGTTCCTCTGTTTCCTTCCTTCTGCCCATCTCTTCGCTGGAACTCGTCTGTAAAGAAAAGCTGTCCTTTCTGCCTGGCACACACGTGTCTCTGTTCTGTGTCTGTCCATCAGCATGTGTTCACACGCGTTCGCCGTGTGCTCTGCTGGGCGGCAGCCAGCCGCGGCCGGACAGGGGCCCGGGGCCCGTGCAGAGGCGGAGACGGGCTGGCAGCACGTGTCCCTGCAGTGGGTCCAGCTCTTTCCTCCAGGGGACTGGCTTCCTGTCCATTCGAGGGGCCCTGAGCCTGTCCCTGGCTCAGACCTGGGGATGGGCTGATGGATGATCAGTCGATCAATCGATTGATTGGGGGGCTATGACTCTGTTTTTATGACCCAGGAGGGGACCGAGCGGCCTGGGGCCCGCAGACTGCCCAGCCTCTGCCCAGCGCCCGGAGGGACACCCCGTCTCTCTCCATCCTGGAAGCAGGAATTCCCGGGAAGGTGCCTCTGCCTCGTGAGCCCTCACATGAGCCGCTCGGAGTGAGGGCTCGTGGCTATTTCAGTCCGGGGCTGAATGGTCTAGACAGGAACCAAGAATGCACCGTCTGCAGACCGGCCCGGCCTGGGCCTCACGGTCATCCCAAACGGAGCGGAGGGCCGGGCGGAGGGAGGGAAACTTCCGTCCACGAGACCGTCCGTCCCAGGACACCTGCCTGGCTCCCTGCGCCGTCCGAGCGCCGTCGGAGTGTGTCGTGCGGCTTTATTCAGACGCGTGCTCCCTCCCTGTTCCCTTCTCGAGGCCGTTTTCTAGAACCGGGGCCAGTCCCCGGAGCGAGGCGGGAGGCACCGTTCACTGGGGCGTGGGGGGCCCCTCCGGGGAGCTGTGGCCGGGAAACCTGCCAGACAGTGTCCAAGGATGGTGTTTGAGAAGCCCCGTGGCCCGGCGGCCAGCATGGCTCAGTGGTGAGCGTCAGCCTGTGAACCAGGAGGTCACGGTGAGATTCCCGGTTGGGGTACAAGCCTGGGTTGTGGGCTTGATCCCCAATAGGGGGCGTGCAGCAGGCAGCCCATCAGTGATTCTCTCTCATCATCCACCCACCCAGGCAGCAGGCGGGCTGCTCTTACGTGTTCACCCAGCTGAGAGCCTGAGGGCACAGGCAGGGCCCAGGAGGGCAGCCTGGCCTGGGGCGACTGGAGGGGCACAGGGAACACGTAGGAGCAGGTACAGGAGAGTCACCAAGGGCAACGCTTTTTATTCAGTGACTGTCACTTCACACACACACACACACACACACACACACGTATACACATACACATCTATATGTGCGTACACATGTGCACGTGAACACATATGCACACACTTATGCATACACACACTTTCCATTGAAGGCCAAAGCCAGCTATCCAGACACAGTGCTTCGCCTCGCCACTGTATCAGGTCACCAACCTCCCCCTGCCTCTGTGCTGGGCACAGCGGCCTGCAGCCTCGGCTGTCGATCAGTTTCCGGACCCCCATTCCGCCCACTGAGGGGCCGCGTGCTCCATTCCCCCGCTTTCAGAGTTGCTGGAATCATCATCATTCAGAGCAGGTGCAGCCCCAAGCTCGCTGGGGCCTGGGAACCTTCCCCCGTCCTCCCCCGCCCTGCCCCCCCGCCCCAGCGGTGGCCGTCCTCCGGCTGCAGGGACCAGGCATTCCGAGGAGAGCCGCCTGGTTTGTTTGTAATCGCTGGCCTCCACGGCCTTCTGTTTGCCTCTGTTTGCGCAGCCACGGCTCAGTGTGAAGCGCCCCTCTGGTGTTGTCTTATCGGGGGGCCGTTCCGGGGCCCAGCGCCACCCGAAGGGGATAAACATTTTCCTTTGGGGCCCACACCCCACGCTGGAGCCGCGGGACCAGGCAAGCAGCAGGCGGGCATTGCCGTGTGGGAGCCAGGAGCTCCGGCCCACCCAGTCCCCGGCGAGGCGCTGTGAAATGTGCGTCTCGCCCCCAGGGACCCCAGCGCCAGGCCAGGCCCCGCTGAGCGCATGTGGGGGTGTGAGGCCCCTCAGAGGCGATGCTGGTTCTGTGGACCAGGTTTGGGAAGCCGGAGCTCTGGAATGGAAACAGAGCCTTCGGAGAGGAAAGCAACGTCCCCGTTCCCGAGGCCGGAGCGGGGCACGCGGCTGTCGATGGTGGCAGTGGTGGAGGTGGCGGTGGAGGTGGCGGTGGAGGTGGGGGTGGAGGTGGTGGTGGTGGTGGCGATGGCGGAGGCGGTGGCAGTGGAGGTGGTGGAGGTGGTGGTGGAGGCGGTGGAGGTGGTGGAGGCGGTGGAGGTGGTGGTGGTAGTGGTGGTAGAAGAGGTGGAGGTGGTGGTGTCGGTGGCGGTGGTGCTGGTGGTTGCTTATCTCCCCCCCAAAAGGCAGCCCCAGAGGCGGTGTGAGGAGATGCTCCCCCGGTGCGGGGTGCATTGGGACGAATCGTGGCCACCATGCGGGGCCTGGCTCCGGCCTCAAATAGCGTCTCCGGCCCCCTGTCTCCTCGCTCCCGCTGGCGCTCCTGGGAGTCTGTGTGAGCATCGCCTCCGGTCGTCGGCTGGACCCTGAGGCTCAGCACCCGGAGGCTCCTGCCTGGGCCCAGAGCTGCCCTCCTAGGGGCTTCCCGGGGCCCCCACCCGCCCTCCTGCTCTCGGCGACCCCGGTGTCCCCGCCAGCTCACTTTCCTGGCTCTTCGGAGGGAGCCCAAGTTTCCACCTGTTACTAAGACCCCCCCACCGGCCCCCAGGGGATTCACACTCAGAACAAAAAGGGCATCCCAGTCGCTCAAAGATTCCAGAAGCCACCACCGTCCCTGCGGCCATCTGCCCCCTCCCCACCCCAGTCAGGCCCGCGGGGGGCGGGGGGTTGGCGGGGGCAAAAAGAAGAGCCACCTTTAACTCCAAGAGTCACCCCCGGGGTTCCTGGGCCCCAGGCTCCCCCTTCCCTCCTGACAGGAGAGGTCAGTCCCACCCCCGAGGCCGGACGCAGGCTCGGCGGGCTGTTTGCCCACAGCTCGCCGGGCTGTCAGTATTCGGACGTTCAGCCTCGTCCTGCGTTGGGCTTGAACCCTGCGTTTGCCTGCGGGCCTCCTTCTTCCCGTGGGGGGTGCAGGGGGTGCTCAGGGCGATGTTAGGCACACACGGTGCCGGGGGCCGAGGAGACGGAGGAGGGCACGCTCGGCACATCCCCGTGGGATGGGGAGGGGGATGTGGGCCCAGAAACGTCCTCGGGGCTGAATGGTGGGAGCCATCTGGGCCTCCCTCGGGCGGGGGCCTCGGCGGGCCCGCAGATGCCGCCTTTGTGGCCGGCGATCCTGTAAACAGGCTCTTTCCCGGCCCCTCCGGCCGGAGCCGGCCGGTTTATTATCGATACCTTTTCAGAGGGACCCCAATGGAGGTGTCCACTAAACGTGATGGATTAGGCTGATAAACGGCCATTATGGCCGTCAGCCCTCGGATGTCAGCCTCCCTTTGTGCCTGTGCATCTCTCAGCGGCCCAGTGAGCCGTGCAGAGGGCGGAGGGCGGCCGGAATGCGGGCCGAGGGCGTGGGCGCCGGCGGTGGCCGTGGGGCGGGGGAGGAGCTGGAGGAAGCGAGGGGGACCCGAGCGGAGGAGAGCAAAGGGGCTGTGCGTGCACCCGCGTGCGCGTGTGTGTGTGTGTGTGTGTGTGTGTGTGTGTGTGTTTGCATGTGTCTGTGTGTGTGTCTGTGTGTGTGTATGTGTGTCTGTGTCTGTGTGTGAGTATGTGTCTCTGTGTATGAGTATGTGCATGTGTGAGTGTGTGTGTGTATGTGTGTGCCTGAGTGTGTGTCTGTGTGTGTGTGTGAGTGTGTGTGTGTGTTTGCATGTGTCTGTGTGTGTGTCTGTGTGTGTGTATGTGTCTCTCTGTCTGTGTGTGTGAGTATGTGTCTCTGTGTATGAGTATGTGCGTGTGTGAGTGTGTGTGTGTGTGTGCCTGAGTGTGTGTCTGTGTGTCTGAGTGTGTGTGTGAGTGTGTGTGTGTGTGTCTGAGTGTGTGTGTCTGTGTGTGTGTGAGAGTGTGTGTCTGTGTGTGAGTGTATGCGTGTTTGAGAGTGTGTGTCTGAGTGTGTGTCTGTGTGTGTGTATGTGTGTCTCTGTGTGTGTGAGTATGTGTCTCTGTGTATGAGTATGTGCGTGTGTGAGTGTGTGTGTGTGTGTGTGCCTGAGTGTGTGTCTGTGTGTCTGAGTGTGTGTGTGAGTGTGTGTGTGTGTGTATGAGTGTGTGTGTCTGTGTGTGTGTATGTGAGAGTGTGTATGTCTGTGTGTGAGTGTGTGTGTTTGTGTGTGTGTATGTGTGTGTGTTTGTGTGTGTGTATGTGTGTGTAAGTGTGTGTGTAAGTGTGTGTGTGAGTGTGTGTGTGTCTGTGTGTGAGTGTATGCGTGTTTGAGAGTGTGTGTCTGAGTGTGTGTCTGTGTGTGTGTATGTGTGTCTCTGTGTGTGTGAGTATGTGTCTCTGTGTATGAGTATGTGCGTGTGTGAGTGTGTGTGTGTGTGTGTGTGTGTGTGTGTGTCTGTGTGTGTGTGAGTGTGTGTGTGTGAGTGTGTGTGTGTGTGTGTGTGTGTGTGTGTGTGTGTTATGTGAGAGTGTGTATGTCTGTGTGTGAGTGTGTGTGTTTGTGTGTGTATGTGTGTGTGTTTGTGTGTGTAAGTGTGTGTGTAAGTGTGTGTGTAAGTGTGTGTGTGAGTGTGTGTGTGTCTGTGTGTGAGTGTATGCGTGTTTGAGAGTGTGTGTCTGAGTGTGTGTGTGTGTATGAGAGTGTGTGTGTCTGTGTGTGTGTATGTGAGAGTGTGTATGTCTGTGTGTGAGTGTGTGTTTGTGTGTGTGTGTGTGTGTAAGTGTGTATGTGTGTGTGTGTTTGTGTGTGTATGTGTGTGTAAGTGTGTGTGTGTGTATGTGTGTGTAAGTGTGTGTGTAAGTGTGTGTGTGTGTGTGTGTACAGGACAGGGAGCTGGGAGGGGCGGGCACCGCTGTAACCTGCCCCGCCCGCTCGCCACCCTCGGTTCTCCCCGTTGACACTCAGTCCCCTCCGGCCTCTACCTGCCGCACCCTCCGCTGGCCCCCTGACGGGCTGCAGCTGGCCGCTGTTTTCCCACGATAACCATCCGGAAATTCGAAAATTGCCCAGGATCGGGGGGCGGCGGGCGGTGGGTGGAGCAGGGCCGGGTCAGAGGTGGAGGGCGAGCCGGCAGGTCCCGGGGCCGCGGGCAGGAGAGCCCAGCGCGGGTTCGGAGGGGCCCGTCTCCGACGGCGCGGAGGCGAGGGCAGGCCATGCCTGGGAGCTGAGCGGGAGTGACGTCCTCCCCAGTCAGGCCCCCGAATGCTAGGCCAATCGAGGTCACACTGTACGGCGTGGAGGAGGGTGCAGGGGAGGAAGCGGAGCTGTCGGTTCCGTGGCCGTTGGCCTGGGATTGCAGCATCTGTTCGAAAGTGGCTTCTGGGCCCTGGCCGGTGTGGCTCAGTGGACAGAGCACCGGCCTGTGGACGGAAGGGTCCCGGGTTCGATTACGGTACCTCGGCCGCAGGCTCCTCTCCGGCCTGGGACCCCGTCAGAGTTGGTGCGGGAGGCACCATCCATGTGCTTCTCTCACATCCAGGTTTCTCTCTAAAAATCAACGGAAAAGTATTCTCGGCCGAGGATTGTTTAAGAAGTGGTTTCCGCTCCGATTTCACTCTCATGTTCCAGCTCCATTAACCGCCCAGGGTGCGGCTGACCTCCTGGCGGCCGGCAGCTGTGCCTGCCGCTGGCCCCTCGCTCTCCAAGGGAAGCCAGGGGATGGCAGACACGGTGCCACGCTGGCACGCATGCACACGCACACGCACGCACACACATGCGCACACACAGCACACAGCCCCGAAGGCACACGCTTCCACGGCCTCGCAGAGCCAGGAACATCTCCTCGGAGAGCCGCCCTCACTCCTGCTGCGGGCACCCCACCCCCCGGGCCCACGGCAGGGCTGCCCGGGGAGGGAGCCGGAGCCGGAGCCGGAGCCGGAGGGAGGCACGTGTGTGCGCCTCAGAGATGAACAGGTGGGGATGGTGCCTGCTGGGCCCGCAGGCCCTCCCTCCTCTCCCCCTCCCTCTCCCCTTCCCCTCTCTCCCTTCCCCTCCCCCTCCCCCTCCCCCTCCTCTCCCCTTCCCCTCTCCTTCGCTCCCTTTCCCCCGCCTCCCCCCCTCCTCCCCTTCCCCTCTCTCCTTCCCCTCTCCCTCCCTCTCACCCCTCTCTCCCCTCCCTCTCATCCCGTCCCCCATCCCCCTCCCCCTCCCCCTCTCTCCCCTTCCCTCTCTTCCCTTTCCCCCCTCCCCCGCCCCCCTCCCCCTCTCTCCCCTTCCCTCTCTCCCTTCCCCTCTCCCTCCCCCTCCCCCTCTCTCCCCTTCCCTCTCTCCCTTCCCATCCCGCTCCCCCTCCCCCTCTCTCCCCCTTCCCATCTTCTCCTCCCCCTCCCCCTCTCGCAGGGACGGTGCAGGGAGGGGACGGAGACCCAGCCCCAAAGGCAGCCCTCCCGCAGGCACTCTGCTCCCTCACAGACCGCCCCGCTGTGCCCGGTCTGTCCCCATGTCGGGGCCCTTGCCTCCTGCTTTCCCGCGAGAAAAGCAGATGTGATGCCCCTTCAGGCCTCTTGGAGGCAGACGGGGAGGGGGGACTGGGGCACGGGGGTGGGGGGTGGGGGTGGAGGAGGCAGGGGGGCACTCAGGGCCCACAAGTGCTTTTTTGAAGACAGGGGACATGAGCTTTCTCAGGGGTTCAGGCCGTGGCTGTCACCTGACAGCTCAGGGTCCCGGCACTTAGTAGGTGGCGCGTCTGTCCACGCAGGGCCAATGGAAGGGAAGTGAAATGAGCAAAGCCAAGCGCAGTGCCCAGGGCCCGGCTTCCGGCTGGCCCGGCCTCGGGTCTGGAGCCCGCCCGGAGGGGATGCACGCGGTTGGCGTTGCCAGTTGATGGGGGGGACGGTGGGGGGGGTGGTCACTGGCTTCCTTCCCTCCCCCCCTCACCCCCCCAGCTGCTCCAGGATGGGGCCGGCGCCCATGGTCCTGAACAATTAGCCCAGAGGAATGTGAGAAAGAGAAAGCCTGGGGGACAAATCCCCACTGTTGTCCTCCTGGGGCTGCGGACCGTGGTCGCCGCTCACTCAGCCTCCTGCCCTCCCCTGGCCCCGCCTGCGGTTCTGGTCAGTGATCAGAGGGCGAGGGCACGCTCACCGGACGGCGAGGCTCCGCGGGCGGTGCCGCCTTTGATGCCCGCGTCGACCTGAGCGCCTGAGAGGCCGGAGGGAGGGGGGGAGAGGCCCGGAGGGGGGGAGAGGCCCGGAGGGGGGAGAGGCTGGGAGGGAGGGGGAGAGGTGGGGGGGAGGGGGAGAGGCCGGGAGGGAGGGGAGAGGCCGGGAGGGAGGGGGAGAGGCCCGGAGGGGGGAGAGGCCGGGAGGGAGGGGGAGAGGTGGGGGGGGGGAGGGGGAGAGGCCGGGAGGGAGGGGAGAGGCCGGGAGGGAGGGGGAGACGTGCTGGCAGGAAGGAGGAAAATGGCATTAAACACCATGGACGGGGCGGGGGGCTGGTGTGGGGTGAGCATTGTGGGTCGCGGACACCTCTCTCCGCTGACAGCTGCGCAGGGCCACCCCTGCTGTTGAATGGGGGACAGGGGGAGGGGGGGGCTGGCTTAGAAAGAGTCCTCAGGGAAGCCCCCCTCCCGCCCCGCACCTGCCGACCCCACAGCGTTTCTCAGCGACGGACCGCGGAGGAATTAGGTGGCAAAACACGGGCAACATGGGCACCTCGAGGGGCCGGAGAAAGGGTGGCCAGCGGGGCCTGGCACTCACTCTCCGGAAGGAAGGACAGACAGGAAGGAGGGTCAGGAGAAGCCAGTTGGGGGAGTCTGTGGTCTGAAGACGGGGGGCCCAGACACACGGTGGCTGGCATCTGGCCGTCCCGCCCACACAGAGCATCTGAGAGCGCACTGCCTCGTGAGGAGGATGGGGCTGTGTGTGGTGAACACTGTACACGCGGGACTGTATGAGAGTGGACACTGTAGACAGACAGACATCGCTTTTGTTTATTTTTTCAGATAGGAAAACAGGCTCCGGAGGGCTGAAAGGACAGCCCAGAGGTCACCCCGGGCCCGGACGATGGACACACCCTCCCTCCATTTCCTCCGGCCGCCATCTTCATCCACTCCCAGGCATCCTCAATCTTCATCCCCTCCCAGGCACCCTCAGTCTTCATCCCCTCCCAGGCATCCTCAGTCTTCATCCCCTCCCCAGGCACCCTCAGTCTTCATCCCCTCCCCAGGCATCCTCAGTCTTCATCCCCTCCCAGGCATCCTCAATCTTCATCCCCTCCCCAGGCACCCTCGTTGGAGAATCAGGTCCGTTCCCTTTGGGGGTGAACAGCGTGCGTTGTAAAAGCAGATGTGCGCGCATTTCTTTTTTTCCTCTCTGGGAGCTGTGGCTTCACCGCTGTATTTTTAACGCTTCCCAATCGCAGTTCCCTTTCCGTCTCTGCCCCTCAGAAGGCGGAGCCCAGCGGATATTGACTGCTGCTAAGACAAATTCCGGATGTATTGACCGGAGGAATAAATATTAATAGAGTTAAATCGGGGTCAGCTTTTACGGCAGGAGATGATAAATCGGATCCGCGCCCCGCGGTTGGCTGGCCGGTTGGCTGGTCGGTCTGCCCCTGAGCCCGCTGCGGGCTCCCCTCTCGGGGTCTCTGGGGAGCAGGCTCAGGGGGACCCGCCGGTCACTGTCAGGCTGTGGCCAGTGCCCGGGTCACATTGTGCGTCTAAGAAAATAATGACCTTCTCTTGGTAGCCCAGCCATCGTTTGTAGGGGGCTTTCTCCTCTCTCTCTCTCTCTCTCTCCTCTCTCTCTCTCTCTCTCTCTCTCTCTCTCCTCCCTCCCTCCCTCCTTCTTCCCTCCCTCCCTCCATCCCTCACCATGGCTTTAATGTGTGATTATCAGCTGCTTTACAGACTCAGGTGCGAATACCTGGTCAGGGCTTCTGCCCACTGCATGTTCTCTTGGGTTGTCTTTTTCTTATTGACACGTGGGTGCTGTTTATTTATTCAGGATACAGATCCCCCTGGGAGTGGCATTCAGCCCTCCCCACCCAGACCGCACACACAGGAGGTGCAGAGAAGGGAGTGTGTGTTTGTGTGCATGTGGCTGCGCAGTTCTCCGGACACGTTACCTCGTCTCACGCAGGATCTGGCAGAGGCGTCTGACTCTCTTCAGTGAGTGCATGCGTGCGGGCCCTCCGTCTTCTGAGCAGCACGCTGGGAGGCCGCACGCTCAGCCTGTGGCTTGCAAACGCGATGCATGAGGAAGCAGGTGCCACGTGACACGGCCAGGTCGCTGGTTTGCCAGTGTTTTCTCCCGTCCCACAGGTTGTCTTTCCCTCGGCTGAGCATGTCCTTCGCCGTGTAGAAGCGTTTCCGTTCGACGTCATGTCAAGACGCCGAGTCAAGGGGGAACAGCACCCCGTGTTCTGAGTGACTGCTGCTCCCGAAGAACACGGGGCGCAGCTGTCTCTTTGAGACGTGGATTTCCACGTCTCCGGAGACATGCCCAGAAGCGAGACTGCTTCCCCCTCGACTCGGCGTCAGCTGCGACGGCATCAGGAACCTTCCCTGGACGGGATCCCCAGCCCCACTCACGCCTGTCCCCACCCATGGCAGCCAGGACCCTCTCTTTCAAGCTTCCCCGGGGGACCTCCTTGCAGGGGTACCGTGCTTCGTTACGTGGGTGACACCCCTTTTCCAGTGTCTTCTGGACGTCTCAGGGTGTGTGTTTAGGGTTTCGGGTCTGTTTATTTTAAATCCCTCTCTGTGGACTTCCTCATCCTGAGGGCACGCTTCCTGCCTTCGTCTCCCCATCCGTGGGACCCCCTCACTGCCGCCCCAAGCGTCGATTCCGAAGACGGCTGAAGCTCGCGGTCGGATCCGCGCCAGCCCGCCCCGGGAAGATCACGGAATGCCTCCAGTAGATGAAGCATCTTCTAATGAACGAGGGGGTTCGTATTTCATAAAAACACGAGGAGAGTGGACATGGATTCCCACCACCAACAGTTTAAAAATCAATTTGGAGGCATTTGGAGAGCGTTTTAAAGAGCAACCAGACATCAATAAAATCTAATTAATCGGTTCTATGGATGCACATGTAAATTGGGTGTTAATTATGCCTGCAATGCTCTTCCATTAAAAATTAAGCTCGTGATTAGCCACCGAGAGGGAAAAAAAAAACAAAAAAAAAAACCACAGGCCGCCATTCCGCAAACAAGCCTCACTCCCTCGCGTGGGAACCCGGCCCCTCGGCAATTAAATCATAACCGAGGGCTTACCCGGACGCCCCCAGCCCTGATGGATGGCTGGCTGGCGGGGGCGCCCACAGATCCTCCCGGGCTCCTCCATACAAACCATTGACATCCGTGGACGTAAGTTATGTGCGGCCGGGCGCCCTTTCGCTCGGAGCTATTGAATTATTGAAGGTTCCTTCCTCTCTCATTGACGCCGGACGAGGGACGGCTGACAGTTGCGAGAGATCCGGCGGAGACGGGTGACCCTTCCGGGGCCGCTGACGTGGGAAGACGGAAGACGGAAGGCCTGGAACACGTGGTCACCGGGTGGGGAAACCCGGGCCTTCCTTCATCCCTTCTCCCCTCTCCCGGCCCCCCTCCCAGGCTTCCAGGCCAAGACGAAGCTGGACCCCAAGCTGAGGTCCGCTCCCATGGGCAGAGGGAGGGGCTGGCCTTCCCAACTGGAAATGCAATAAAGCACGTGAAACCCTTGCCCCCCACCACATGGGTTCTCTCCCCCGAATAGATCCTCCAGGGGAAACTGAGTCCGCACGCTTCTGACCCCTCTTCCCAAGAACCGTGAGCCTTGGCTTTACTGGCGAAACCTGATGGGCGTGTTATCTGCGTGGAGCCTTAGTCATGGCCAGTTGGGCTCCAAGGAAAGACAGAGACGCGCTCTCCCACTGCCACGCCCAACAAGGACAAGCAAAGAAGAAGGAAAGGGCGTCTGAGCCACGGGAACGTCAGGAACCGCTGAGGAGGAGCTCACACTGTCTCCTGAGGGAGGAGGCGCCGGGGAGCCTTAGCGATGGGATTCTGCTCCCGGTGGCTTTAAGAGGATGTCCTTGTTTCATTGCTGGCTCGCCCCATCGGTCTGTTTCTCCCTCCCGGAACGCTGTGTGGAGGGTCGGCGGGGAGGAGGGACTCCCACGCCTGGGAAAACTGGGGGAAGAAAGAAGCAGTTACGTCCACACAGTTTTTTTCTTTCTTAATATATGTTTATTGATTTCAGAGAAGGGAGAGGGAGGGAGAGAGCGCAATATCAGTGATGAGAGAGGATCATGGATCGGCTGCCTCCTGCAGGCCCCACCCTGACTGGGGATCGAACCGTGTCCTTCTGGTTCCTAGGCAGACGCTCCACCACTGAGCCACATCAGCCGAACCATCAGCATGATTTTGTTTTGGGGTTTTTTTTGTTGTTGTTTTTTTAAAATATTATTTTATTGATTTTTCACAGAGAGGAAGGGAGAGAGATAGAGAGCTAGAAACGTCAATGAGAGAGAAACATCGACCAGCTGCCTCTTGCACACCTCCCACTGGTACATGCCCTTGACTGGAATCAAACTTGGGATCTTTCAGTCCACAGACCAACGCTCTACCACTGAGCCAAACCAGTTTCGGCAGATCAGCATGACTTTGAACGTCCGCTCCTCACTGTTTTACTTCTGGAGGCCCTCCATGAGGCCCCGAGAATTTCTTACCTGGTTGGACCGTGTGCCGTGCACAGACCCTGGAGCCCACGCACCTGTGCATCTTGGCCAGCATTTCATCCCTGAGCGTGTGTACAACCCTATTCACGCTTCCGTGTAAAAAGGCATGACGTCCCGGTGGACATGCTGCTCCAGGACCATGTCTTCTCGGCAAGAGAAGGAGAGAGGACCTCCCCGCCTGGGTGGGGACTCCCAGCCCATCCAGAGTGCCATGCTCCCTCCATCCGCTCACGCCCCCTCGTTGACCCGGAGCCCAGGAGAGAGCCAGAGCAGAGAGTCGGAGCCCAGGACGGCCGTGGCCATTGGGCGAGCTGGGGACCTGAGCGCCAGCGGGGCCGCCCCGTGAGCCCCTCCCGTCGGCGCACGTGCGGCCCGGGCCTGTCACAGTTCCTCCATCCCCGCCGACGGCTCGCTTAGCCACCGACGGACGCCCCGGCCTGGAGCAGCGGCCGCCTGCGCCCTTGAAAAGGGAACAGACACAGCCCCATGGCTTTTCCACGACCAACAGGAAGACGGCGGTTGCTCTTTGCTGAGGGTGTTCATAAGGCATCGCACAGCACTTAGTCTCGGTCTCGGGCAGCCCCCCTCTGCCTGACGCAGGGCTGGGCCTCTGCAGTCCCCCCCACAGACCCACCCTCCACCCCCTGTAGGACGCTGTGGGAATTAGCCCCTCAGGGCCAGCGTCAGCCCGAGGCTCACGGCCCTAGAACGCGATGAGCATGAGCCTGTTCCTGAGCGACAGCCCGCTCCCCTTGGGAGTCCTGATCAGGGGGCATCACAGGGGAACGCGGGCCTGGGGCGGGGAGGCGGGGGGAAGGGCCACGGAATCTCTCACAGCGAATCGTCGTTTGGAAGAGCACACGGCTTTGCCTTCGTAAAAGCCCTGTTAGGTGACAGCAGCTTCTGGTGTGAGATTCTGTACCCCGTCCTGTGTGTCACCCCCCAAGTCAAGTCTCCTTCCATCGCCATCATCCCCCCTCCCCCCTCTTCCTCCTCTCCACCCCCTCCCTCTAAGGAATCCCCGTGCTGTTGTCTGTGCCTGTGAGTTATCTTGTTTGTTTTTGCTTAATCCCCCTGCCTTTCTCCCCAAGCGCCCATCCAGCCCACCTCCCTTCTGACAGCTGTCACTCTGTTCTCCGCATCTATGCGGCCGTTTCTATTTTGTTTGTCAGTTTTGTTCATTGGATTCCACATAGGAGGGAAGTCACGGGGGGGACACAAGGAAATGGATGGATCAGGTAAACAAGTTGAGTGGTTAACACCCAGAAGCGCTGTGAGCTTCGCCTCGGCTTGGGCAGGCACGTAGCATGTGTGTACACCAGCCACGCTGACGGAAGCGCCGGGTGACGATTTGGTAAACTGGACCACGGATGCTGTCCCGTGGCTCGGTCAAGGCCCAAAATCCGGTCCCACCTGCGAGTCGTGGTTCCAAATCGCCACCCCTTGATTCTGTCTGCGCCTGCGCTGTGCGCCAGGCATGGCCTGACCGTTCTGTGGTCGGATGTTCCCCGCCCCCCGCAGAGGAAGTGTGAGGCGTCTAGACAGAGAACAGCCATGTCAAAACCAGTCAATATTTATGCCTAGCAACCTTCCCGATATCCTTTTAATTAAAATCAATGGGGAAATAAAGCATGCATTAGGATGCACTGGGGATCGCTGGCCGCCTGACACAGGGAGGACTCGGAGAGCACGCACCTGCCAGCGTTACCAGGCACACGTTCTGGTGTTGCTCCTCTCCGTCCCACGGTCTCTTTACCATGTACGTGTGGTTTCTTTGCTTTTCATTTGGTGCAACTTTCTGGAGGCATGGATTAAAAATTCAGCTCTTGCCCAACGGCATGGCTCAGTGGTTGAGCGTGGACCTATGAACCGGGAGGTCACTGTTCAATAAGAAAGTGGGAGGGACCTAGGCCTGAGAGATGCCACCTCTTTCACTCCCACAGACACTGAGATGTCTTCTCGCCGCCCTGTCCGCCCGGCCAGCAGGTTCCTCTGGCGCTGACCGGCTCACGTAACCTCCTCAGGCCACTCCCAGTGGTTCAGAGTTCACCCCGCTTCCCTGGCCGCCAGCTCTGGTTTCAAAGGCTTCCTCGTAGGCGGGCTTAGCGGTGACGGGCGGAGGTGGCCCCCGGACACGAGGCAACCCGACCCTCGCGCCCTGGCTGGCCGGGCAGATGAGCCCCAGATATTAGCCTTCGGAAAGGCGGCTCACAGAGGTTCCTGTTTGTTTGTTTTTCTCAGGCGCTGGCTCCTCTCCGGTTGCAGGTGGGGGCTCTGGGGCTCCGGGAGGAAGGGCCTGTTGTTAAAAGCCCCCCCCCCCCTTTATCTCACTTCCTAATCTCCAAACAGGGCGGGGCCCTGGGCCCTGGCTCTACCCTCTTCAAGGACCTGCTAGTGCCGAACTAATTAAGGAAAAGGGCCCTGGGATGAGTTCCTGGGGAAATTAGGGAATGTCCTAATCGGACCGGCCAGCGAAGGCTTGACCTCTGGGTCAAGGGGTCGCTCTCAAATAATACGATGAATGCCACGATGACTGTCATTTTGTTGTTGTTATCCCAAACGGGTGACAGAAGAGGGTAGAGCAGGCCCCAAAGGGACACCCATGTCTCTGCTGCGGAGGGGATGGGCCGAAGGGCGTCCCTCCTGTATCCCCCAAATCTCCGAAACCCACGGCCCAGGTAAATGATGCAAATGGTCCCCCTGCCCCCCCTTGTCCGTCTCCATTGCGGGAAAGCTCGTCCCCGGCTCTCTCTGCCACGTGTCTTCCTGTCATTGGCTTTGGGCCCCCAAATTCACTGCTCTCCCGCCAACTGGCATGCACCCCTCACTTTCCCAGATCCTTAATTTCTTACATGTTTTTTGAATATGGTTTTTCCTTTTTGTTGAATTTGTTGGGGTGACACTGGTCAACAAAATTATATTTCCGTCCAGTGTCTTACACTTCACTCGTAGACTATGGATATCATGTAATGGCCTAAAACAACCGCTAAAAAGGCAGTAGAGAGACTCAAAGACATTATGGAGTGGAAATGAAAAAAATAATAATAATAATAACACTGCCCCAACGTGCAGGTGGCACCTTAGAAAATGCCCATCTACAGAAAAACATCAAAACAAAACAAACAAACAAAACTAGAGCCAAAGAGTGGAATCAGCCAGGTTACAGGACACGAGAGAAAGATACAAAAATAACGGCCTGTACGTCTATCAGCGAACAGTGAGCACCACAATTAAAAACAATGTCATTGAAAGTTGCTCAAAAAGAAATTAAATAACGTTGTGTAAATCTAACAAAGCCTGGAGTGCTGAAAACGACACCAAGTTTAACCTCTTATAAAAGTTTGAAAAATAACCGACCCCTGTGTCCTCACTACCCAACTTTTATTTCCTGCCGATCCCTCTCGTTTCCAAGGAAACGAAACAAGACGGCTCTCCTTCAAGAAGCACCGTCTCTCTATTCAGTCCATTTCCCTCCAGGCCCCAGCGCCGCACTGGCATTCCCTCCGCGCGTCCTTACAGTTCGGCTGTATAAACACCCTCCCAAGAAATAATACTGGTTTATGTGCGTTTTCTAAGATGACAGAGATGTTCTCCTGCTGTGCCACGCAATGCATAGCTCTTTACAAATTGCTTTCTGCTCTCACCATCAAGTGTTTAACCATGTGACGGGGAGATCCGGCATTCTCATTCTCTCTTCGAATGGCCTACGACGACAGCAGTCAGTAACGTGCAGTGCTACGGGCCAGACACCATTCTCAGTGTTTCACCTGTTTAACCCGCTGATCCTCGGTGAGCCTGTCTGCCCTGTCGCTTACGGTTTCTGCTGTGCATGTTGAATGCGCGCACTCGTTGCTTCTGGAGAGAAAGGGGAGGCACGGGGCAGAGTGGTTGGGCTGTTACGAAGCGGTAGAGCCTAGACGTGCACCAGAGCCTGTGGCTGGTGGGTGTCACCGCCCCATGCAGCAGGCCCACTGAGGATGGACACAGGGTGGCTGCTGTTGTCAACTTCCAGCTCCCACGGAAAGCCTCGCCGCTGGCTCCGTGTGCGTGCAGTGGGCCTCTGAGATGTGTGCTCACACTTGGCTCCACGTCGGTGGCCATTTCCAAACCGCTCAGTCCCGTGGAACGGTTCCCACGGGGGGTGCCGATGGGTTCCCATGCCTCCAGGTGCTCCCCAGCCTGGGCACTGGCCGGCGTGACCGAGTCTGCCGTGTCCGTGGGGCTCACATGGTCCCTCGGTGCTTAGCGTGGGCCCGCCCTCGTCACGAAGACCCCACGTTCTCCTCGCGTTCACTGGCCTCTTCCGTGTCCTCCTCTCGGATCGGCCCAGGCGGGTCCGTGGTGATCGGTGCTTCTTTCCTGAGCTGGGGTTTTCCTAGGACTCCATCTCCTACTGGTTGGTGATGTTCCCGGAAAATAGATTCTTTCGTCTGCCATCCGTCTTTGGGCGTTGTTATATTGAAGATTTTTATTTCAGTGTTGACGAGTCTCTCTGTGCTTGTGTGTGTACGCGTGTGTACATGTGTGCGCGCACATACTCACAGATATAATATGGACAGAACATATAAACTTTTCATGCAAATGTTTTGCATGCCCTTCAGAAGTCCCCCACACACGGAGGCACATGGCTGCTCGGATGGTGCCCTCTGATGAGCAGGCTGCTGGCTGCTGCTGGCGGGGAGCGTGGAGACAAGACCCCCGCATGACCCATGTGTGCATGTAAGTCACACGCATGGTCCCCACGAGGCAGGAACCTGCTAAACGGATGCGCAGCTGCCTGGGAGCTCCAGGGCTGACGTGTTGTTGTTGTTTGTTTCTGAAACACACTTTCTCTCGTCCGTGCAGCTCCTGGTCCCAAACCTTGGGCAAGGCCAGGAGGTGATCTCATTTCCCGGTCGAGACGTGGGGAGGGAAATCGGACCGTTCACACGCACACACCGCGCTCCAGCCTCCCTTTCCGGACCTCACGACCCACGGTCTCCTCCCGAGAACAGGGAAGAGAGGGGACATGTTCCGCATGCAAACGGGCTATCGCTGTCTGGGTCCCGCTCGATAAGCAAAGTACAGGTTTCATAGCATCGCGCCCTTCCCTCCGCACGCCCGGAGCGGGACTGAGCGCGGCCTGGCCCGAGCTGGAGGCTCCAGGTTCTCGGCCCGACGAGACCTCCCAGAAGCCGGGGCCCCTCCGCAGGCCATTTCGGGGCAAGCGGGGTCGGTGTGCCGGGAGCCACGGAGGGCACTCGGCCCCATCCGGCCCTTCCAGCGGCTCACACATTCCATAAAGAGGAAGTGAGTTATGTATCATTGCGTTTACATAAGGCCACCCCGTGAACCCGGACCCCTCTCCTTTCTCGTTCGGCTCAGTTATGAGATGAGATGACGGATCTGGTCTCTCTTCGGATTGCGTTAGATAGGGAACCCTCCAGCGGCCAGCAGCGGCGGGAGCGGCCAGGGCGTTAATTATGATTGATTCCGGGTGTCCTTCGGGCGATTATGGCCGGCATCCGACTCCGGAGCCGAAACCCTTTGACCTATTTCAGGCCACACAGCAAATTAATCCGAGAGGAGACTGAAGGGGAAGCCGGGCTGCGGGGGACGGCCGCGTCCCTCCTGTGTTTGCAATCAAAACAGGGAAGACACTCAGGGCGATCCGCGGGGATTGAATTACGGGCAGGCTCGGCGGTGAGGACATTTGACAACCTGACACCTCGGGCCGAAAAACATCTCGTGAAGCATAACCCACTGTGGCTCTGAGTGAGGGGCCCTCCCGCCCCCAGAGAGAGAGAGAGAGAGAGAGAGAGAGAGAGAGAGAGAGAGAGAGAGGGAGAGAGAGAGGGACTCTGAACTCCTACCTCCTGCCGCTCTGGGCTAATAAGGGGGGAGATCTTTTTTATTTTTAATATGGGATTGTGCATTTGTCACCATTGGGGTTTCAGAATAACGGGCCTGTTGTTGGGACGTTCAGCCACTCCCCCATCCCCCCCATCACCCCAGGGGATTAAAAATGACAGCACTAATTAAAGACATAAAGAAAGGCGGCCACTGTCGGTCGCCGGCCTAGGCTGGAATTATAACGAGCGCCGACGGGGAGGGAAAGGAGAGTGGAGGAGGTCTCGTTGTCAGGAGTTTCTCTCTGAGGATGGAAAAGCATCCTGCAGGTTCAGGCTTCTTCACCAAGAGGGCGGTGGACCCAAATGGCCAGCTCTGAGCGACTGACTGGGTGCTGGCGAGGATGAAAGGCGAGCGCGTTCCAGAGTCCACGGCGGTGGATGGCTCACCCCGGTCCCGCCTCCTGCCCAGGCCGAGGCCTCGGGGGGCGACGGCGATGGCGTTGGGGGGAGGATAAGGGCCGCAGCCTTCCTCTCGGCGGCCTTTGCGAACAGCGTGACCTGGGGCCGACGGCTCGCCCGGCCCCGTCTCTGCTCTGCTTTTCCACCCGGTCGGCGTGGCCGTGAGGATTAGGGACCATATGTGTTTAGAGAAACAAAAACATTTTATTGTTGTTATTTGTAATCCTCCGTGGCCATGTAGGGAGGTGGGTCATGGGAACGGAGGCATCTTCGATTCGCGGAGCACAAACACAGCGTCTGTTCTCAGACTCGGGAGTGAGCGGGAAGCGGCAGAAGGAGCTAGACACTGGGAAAGGGGGGAGTCCGGCTCCGGGAAGGGCTGGAGTCGGAAGGGTGAGAGGCTCCTGATAAATCGAGGGGAGAGACCGGGTAGCCGGGGGCGGGGGAGTGAGATTCGGGCAGGGGAGGGGGGTCTTCAGAGAAAGCTTGGGGACGCTGGGCCGTACCCCCTTTCTGTTTGCATGGGGGGGGTTCCGGTGAAACACGCATGCTCAGGAATGTTGGGAGGTGAGGGGCCGTCTCCAGATGCGGGAGGAGTACTTGGGGCTGAGCGAGGAGCGAGGCAGAGGTGAGGGAGGACGGCGGCTGGCCTCCGAGTCCCGGGTCCGACGTCCACCCTCCATGAGGCGATGTGGTTCTCCCAGTCCCATCGGCCTCTGTGCCGCCCAAACCATCCCTGGGGACATGGCCCCCGTGGGGACCACCAGCAGGTGGGACTCGGCCCCCAGGCGTGGCTCATGTTACCGAGTCCCCGTCTGGAAACTGGGACTACACCGAGGCCCGTGGTCAGCAAACTCATCCGTCCACAGAGCCACATCTACAGAACCACGGCTGACATGTCTTCGGAGAGCCACGTTGTTTAAACTTGAACTTCTTGTGACGCCACTTCTTCAACACGGACTCGCCCAGGCCGTGGTATTCTGTGGAAGAGCCACGTTCCAGGGGCCAAAGAGCCGCGTGTGGCTCTTGAGCCGAGGTTTGCTGGCCACGGGCCTAGGTCATCAGATTCCCTTCCTGCTCCGGGCGCTGTGTAGCTTCCAGACGGACAGGACGCCCAGGCGCTCCAGGAGTCTTCAGGGGACAAACAGAGGCACGTGGATGAATGACGGGCATCGACCAGGCGAGAAAGGAGAGGGAACCGTGGAGAGAGTGCCAAATAGAGAAGGTCTGAGTGGCTTCACAGGGCTCACGTTTAATTTTTTAAAATGTATTTTTATTGATTTCAGAGAGGAAGAGAGAGGTAGAGAGTGAAAGACACATCAGTGATGAGAGAACCATGGACCAGCTGCCTCCTGCACGCCCCACACTGGGGACCGATCCCGCACCCTGGGCCTGGGTCCTGACCGGGAATCGAACCGTGACCTCCTGGTGCATAGGTCATCGCTCAAACATGGAGCCACGCCGGCCGGGCCATATTTAAATTTTTTTATCAGGGTCTTTGTGGAGAGACCCAGTGCCGGGCCTTTAGAACTTGGTTGGTTCTTGAACCCCCCCTGGGCCAGCCCCTCTTTGCCTCCGCGCCCCCATCATCTGAACACAACGTGGGCAGTGGCATTTGCTCCTGGGAGCTCGGTCACACTGAGCGGAGCGACTGCGGGGCAGCCACACGGTGGTTACCCTGAGGCTGGGCCATCGGTGACGCGGCTCCCGACGACCCTTCCCCCGCCCTGGTCGGGGGCAGGGGGGAGTGCCGGGGTGTGTGTCTCTCACATCGATGTGTCTCTCCCTCTCTCTTCCACTCTAAGAATCAATGGGGAATTCTCCTGGGATGAGGATTAAAAAAAAAAAAAAAAAAAGTAACCCAAACAAGGGCATGGCCGAGGTCTTCGAGGGGCAGCCAGCATGGCGTGCTAGTCAAGCTTGGAGGCCGGGGGAGACGGGGGAGACGGGGGAGGCGGGACCACATTTCAGAATGTGGGGACCACAGCTCCCACCTCCAGCCCCCAGGGTGGGCTTCATCCGGCTGTTCTCTGAACGAGGAAGCAGCTGCGCGTCCTCGCACGGCCTGGCCCGCCTCCACTGACCCCTCCCTCATCATCGCTGGGAGGGTAGGAGACCCCAGGAAGAATATGCCAATGAACACGAGGAGGCAGGAACCAGGACGGGGGCAGCTCCGCTCCCATCTCCTCTGTCCTCACCCCACCCCGTGGGCCGTCCTGTCTTGGGGCGTCTCTGCACCCCGGGTTCCGGTGGGCACCTAAGGCGGCGTCCCTCTTCCTCCCAGTCCCGTCTCGGGCTCTGGGATTGGCACGGGAGCACAGGGAGACACGCTAAGGACCCGAGGGCTGCGGGAGCAGGTGCCGTACGGACCAGCCGCTCCCGGTAAGGCAGGCGGGGGAGTCCGAGGAGGTGAAGAGGAGACGCAGGGAGGGGCCCGGGGGCCTGAGTTACCAGTGGCAGTGACGGCTCCTCCTCTTTGCAGGCTGAGGGTGACGGCTGCAGAGCGGGCAAGCGAAGTGGCCCGGGTCCCTCCACCGATGTCCTCCCCGGTGCTCCTTGCCAGACGGGGACCACGGTGGGCAGACAACGTGCAAGAGAGCGGACCTCAGCCCTGCCGCCCCCCCTGCTCAGGGGCCCGGCGTCGGGGGCTCGCCTGGCTCTGCAGCGCCCGGGAAGTGAGGCCTCCGCAGCCTGCTTGCTGCCCTTCCGGGGACACACCGATGCCACCGGGAGAGCCTCGGGAGAAGGGGAAACCCTGGGACACGCCCTCCCCGCCTCCAGGCCCGGGGCGATGTCGGCCCGCAGGGACAGCAGGTGGAGCCGCTGGCCTCCTGGCGCCAGGCCCCGCCCCAGCAGCCCCGCCACCAAGCGGGGAGGATGGGACAGGGAAGTGGGAGGTGAGCCCAGCGTTGCCAGGGCTTCCTGTGTGCCTGCCTGAGAGCTACGGCTGGCAGCTGGGGGCCCAGGCCGCCCCTCTGCAAACATGGGGTCACTGTGTCCGCCGGCGCTGGGGACACTGCAGCAGGCACCCCGCGACCCCACCGGCCTGACCCCTGACCCAGAAGCTGGGCTCACCTTCCAGCTGCTCGTGCGACGGGGTTGGCGGGTGGGTAGGGGGCTCTTCTGGGAGGTGGGAGGGGGGGGGTCTGCGCATCCTGGAAACCCTGGGGGGGGGACTAAGGTGCAGGAGCCCCCACCTCCACAGCTGGGGGGGGGTGCGCCGGTGGGGGAAGGGGGGAGAAGGACTTTGGAAGGTGGGAGGTTACCATTGGCTCTTAAAGCTGCCACTCATCAGGCCACGTTTCCACGGACACGCCATTGGTCAAAGCGAATCGTCGGCCCTGCCCAGTGGCAAGGGTAGCGGGGAGGGTAATGAGGTGCCTGGAAAGAGAAGCGAAGGATGGTAAAAGGGAACATGGAAAAGTGCCGTTCTCTTTAACCAGGCCCTCCCCTTTGTAAGTCAGGTGGCACTGCTCCCCAAATAAGATGCTCACGTGCAGACACTTGGTAGAGGGTGAAGGTAACTTCCAACTCTCTTCCCCGTCTTCCCCGCCTTCCCCGCCCCTCCGAGCCCGTCTCTGTCCGCTCGGTGGGGAGGGTGGAGACAGGGACCGTGGGCTGTCCTACGTAGGGGGGCGGGGAACCCCGAAACCCACCGGGTGACCCTCTGTCCGGTCCACGGGGTCTCTCTGCCGGCCCGGCCCAGTGCACCTGCCGGAAAGCCCCACCGGCCAGCGGGGAGCGCCCACGCCCTCGTGCCCGTGGGGAAGGCCGGCTCCACAGCAGCATGTGCTGCCCACGCCGCCCAGAGCCCACAGAGCCGCCCCGTGCCCCGCCTCCCCCGGCCCCAATTAGACCCGCCTCATTAATGGCACCTCCGATCTGACTGCGGGCCCGGCCGCCACAGTGCATGGGAATTCTCCCGGCGAGCGCCCCTGGTTCCCATCCTCAAAGCAGGAGGGAAGAGTGCGTGATTGAAAACCGGCCGCCAAGTGCTTAGAAAAAACACGGGTCTGCAGTTGTGCCGCTTTGAAAACTCACTGCACAGCTGGGGGCGTTTAGAGAACTTAATGAGCAAGCGCTGGCTGCCCTGCTGCCTCGCGGGGAGGGGAGGAATCACAAGATTTGTCCAATTAAATGATAGGAGCGTTGGGGAGGGGAGAGAGAGAGAAAGAGGGAGGAGGAGAGGGAGAGAGAGAAGTGAGAGAGGTTGGGGGGCACGCTTCCACTCACACAGCCGTTCCCTCGGAGGGAGCCGTGCAGGCGGACGGTCCCGGGGCCCGGCGGTCCGCAGAGTTTTCACAAACTCCCAGGCGGCCTCGGGGTTTCCACTCACGTGTCATTACAGGTTTGGGTCATCAGGCCTCGGTTCGGTCAAGTCCCCTCTTTCCTAGCAAAGCGGGGGTTGGAAGGCGCTGTTCTGAGGAGGCTCCCTGAACCCCCCTTCTCTCACTGCTCTGGAGGACGCCCCCTCGCCCAGGACCCGGGCCCAGGACCCGTGCCACCGCTGGGCGTGGTGGGCGGCGGGCACCGAGACCACGATGGGCCTCCTCCTCCATAAAAAAATAAATAATATTTATATTTTAGTCGAAACTAGTGTGGCTCAGTGGATAGAGGGTCAGCCTGCAGACGGAAGGGTCCCAGGTTCGATTCCGGTCAGCCCCAGTGGGGGGTGTGCAGGAGGCAGCTAATCGATGTTTCTCTCTCATCGGTGGATGTTTCTAGCTCTCTATCCCTCTCCCTTCCTCTCTGTAAAAAAAAATAAATAAAATAAAATAAATAAAATATACATTTTTAAAAATTATATTTTACAACTGCTTGGGCATGACCATCCTGGGCCAGGATCCTTGTTATACCCTGTCCTGACCCTTGTCTTCGTCCCACGTACAAAGAAGTGAGCATGAAAACACGCCTGTGGCCCCTCAAATACACACAGTGACCCCAAGATCTGGTGCCTCCTGGGGCAGCCGGCCCCACCCAGCGGGTCCCATGGCGAACCCCATGAGGGGCGTCCGGTGCCCCAGTGACCACGGCACAGCCCACGTGGGCCCTTGTGGCCTCGGGACCTCACCTCCCAGGCCCCTCCACACACACACACACACACACACACACACACACACACCAAAAAAAAAAAAAAAAAAAAAAAGGAATTCTGACATCATCGCCTGGAAGAATACCGGGTACAGTACGCGCTCTCGGAACGGGAGTGTCCGCCTGTCCCCGGGGGTGGGGGGACACAAATGCGCCCGGGCAGCCGAGAAGATTCGTTTGTGCGCGCGGGCCCCCCGCTGGGGGATTTTCAATTATATATATCTAATTATGGCTGTCAGTTGATGGGTTCAGAAAAGACATTTTGCGGGCTTCACCCCCCCCCCCTTTTTTTTTTTTTTTTTTCTTTTCGTCATCTCTTCTGTTCGAATGATTATAGCACACTTACACAACTAATTGCCTTTCTGCTGATTAGTGATACAATTATGCAGGCCCCGGCTCCTTGTGTGAGCAACCATCTGCGGAGAGAGGAGAAAAAAAGGAGAGAGAGAGAGAGAGAGGAGGGAAAAAGTGACACTATTCAAAAACTATCCATAATTTAACCGATGTTATTCCGACGCACTGAGCCCGGACAATCGCGGGGCCTTCATATTTCATACCCGCCCCGGCGACGGGGGGGCTGGGTTTTGTGCGCCCCATTCTCTCCTTTGGACACACTGGGAACCGGGGAGAGAGCCGGGACAGGCCGCGCCTTCAGACGGCGGGCCCATAGTGGGGAACTGAAGCGTGGTTAACGCCCATTCCCCCTTTGGGTGATTTTTCTTCAAATTTGATACCGCGTGGCCATTTTTTGTCTCCTCGCAGGGCGGCTGAGAACGTGCAGATGTCTGCAGGCCCGGGCACAACCCTGTTCCCCGATTTCACCCCTTCATGTGTGTAGTGTGTTTTGTTTTTGTTTTTGGGGTGGTTTTTTTTTTTTTTTTTTAATATATTTTATTGATTTTTTTTTTTTTTTTTTTTTTTTTTTACAGAGAGGAAGGGAGAGGGATAGAGAGCTAGAAACATGGATGAGAGAGAAATATTAATCAGCTGCCTCCAGCACACCCCTCACTGGGGATGTGCCCGCAACCAAGGTACATGCCCTTGACCGGAATCGAACCTGGGACCTTTCAGTCTGCAGGCCGACGCTCTTTCCACTGAGCCAAACCAGTTTTGGCTTTAATGTGTGTGTGTTTTTTGTTTTTGTTTTTGTGTTTTGTTTTGTTTTGTTTAAAAAAAAAAAAAAAGGAAAAAGAGAGAGAGAAAAGAAGGGGTTTTCACAGAATTGAGGGACGAGGGCTGGCATAGGACATCCCAATAAAGTGTGTCTGTTGTTCTCCAGGGAGGAGGGGACGGGGGGATGTCGCACTCTGAGCCCAGGGACGCCGGGCCAGCACTGGTGGGCTCGCAGGATGCTCTGGGCCCCGAGGAACGAACAGGCAGCATCCCGGTCCCGACCGCACCGGGTGGGGAGGGGCCCTGCGAGGGGCAGGAGGCCCCAAACTCGGACGCAGGAGCCGGATTCCGCTCCGGTTCTGAAGTGCAGCTGGAGGTGGTTGGGCGGAAAGGGAAATGCCTGAGGTCGGAGGGCGGGGCTCTCCTCGGTCTAAATATTGGTGGCGGCCGGCGTGGCCCCGGGCTGAGCATCCACCCAGGAACCGGGAGGTCAGGTTCCATGCCCAGCCGGGCACCTGCTCCGGGGGCAGGCTCCATCCCCAGTGCCGGGCGGGCAGGAGGCAGCCGGTCCATGGTTCCCTCTCATCACGATGTTTCTCTCCCTCTCTCTCCCCTTCGCCTTCCTCTCTGACATTAAATAAATGTGTGAGTGTGTGTGTGTGTGTGTGAGTGTGTGAGTGTGTGTGAGTGTGAGTGTGTGGTGTGTGTGTGTGAGTGTGAGAGTGTGTGTGTGTTGTGATGTGTGTGTGTGTGTGGTGTGAGTGTGTGTGAGTGTGTGGTGTGTGTGGTGTGAGTGGTGTGTGTGTAGTGTGTGGCTGTCTGTGTGTGTGAGTGTGAGTATGAGTGTGTGAGTGTGAGTGTGAGTGTGTGTGTGTGAGTGTGTGAGTGTGTGTGTGAGTGTGTGATTGTGTCTGTGTGTGTGAGTGTGTGTGTGAGTGTGAGTGTGTGTGTGTGTATGTGTGTGAGTATGTGTGTGTGTGAGTGTGTCTGTGTGTGTGAGTGTGTGTGTGTGTGAGTGTGTGAGTATGTGTGTGTGTGTGAGTGTGTCTGTGTGTGTGTGAGTGTGTGAGTGTGTGTGTGTGTGTGTGAGTGTGAGCGTGTGTGTGTGTGTGAGTGTGTGAGTGTGTGAGTGTGTGTGTGTGAGTGTGTGAGTATGTCTGTGTGTGTGTGAGTGTGTGTCTGTGTGTGTGTGTGAGTGTGAGTGTGTGTGTGTGAGTGTGTGAGTGTGTATGTGTGTGTGTGTGTGTGAGTGTGTCTGTGTGTGTGTGTGTCTGTGTGTGTGTGTGTGTGTGTGTGGAATGACTTTCCAGAGCTGATCACGGTGCCGGACCTGAAAGGCAGACACGGAGGAGAAGCCCTAGAGCCGAGGTTCTCAGCCTGTGGGTCAGACCCCTCTGGGGGTCGAACGACCCTTTCACAGGGGTTGCCTAAGGCATCCTGCACATCAAATATTTACATTTCGATTCATAACAGCAGCGACATCACAGTGAGGAAGGAGCAACGAAAATAATGTGATGGTTGGGGGCCACACCGCAGGAGGAGCCGTGTGAGCAGCATCAGGAAGGTGGAGAACCACCGCTTACAGGGAATGAAATGCCAGGGTTCATCCCTCCCACCAGCCAAAGGAGAGATGAGAAAGGGGCCTGGGTGCCAGAGCTTTGATCTAGAGTAGGGGTGTCGAACTCAATCAGAGAAGGGGCCAAAATCTAAAATCCAGCCTAAATCGCGGGCCGAATGGTTTACTGAACAGTCATAAATTGTCATTGTGATGGAAACGCAGCAGAGTGCAGTGATGACAGCGCGGTGCGGGCCACATTGCAAGGCCTGGCGGGACGGATTTGGCCCGAGGGCCTTGTGTTTGACACATGTGATCTAGAGAGTGGCCTCCATGAGAAGCGCTCCCCCCTTCTGGGCTTTCCTGAGGGCCCCCCAGCACCGGGACCAGGGGATCCGTCTGTCCGCCCCCAGGCGCTGGAGCCCCGAGGCAGCCACCCTGCCCTGGCTTCTCTCTGGTCCTCCGCACCCAGGGTTCCGCCAAAGGGAGAGCCTGGGACTGGATGCTGTTTTGACCTCCTGGTCCCTCTGAGCGTCTGACCAGCAAGATGACCGCAGACAGCCGAAACCGGTGTGGCTCAGTGGATAGCGCGTCTGCCTGCGGACTAAAAGGTCCCGGGTTCGATTCCGGTCAAGGTAACCTTGGTTGCGGGCACATCCCCAATGGGGAGTGTGCAAGAGGCAGCTGATTAATATTTCTCTCTCATCAATGTTTCTAGCTCTCTATCCCTCTCTTCCTCTCTTTAAAAAATCAGTAAAATATAACTTAAAAAAGATGACCGCAAACGGTCAGGGTGGGCCCGGTGAGTGCTCCGGATTAGAAACGGGAACGGCGGGCCAGCCGCTTGTGTCCTGGGCTACCTGGGGTTAAGAGCGTGGAAGACAGCCGTGAGTGTTTACGGAGAGCGCACAGGCTGCCAGCCGCTCTCCTGTGCTTTATTGGCGCACCATGACCTTCCGGAAACCTTCCGAGATGGGTGGTGTGATCACCCCAGGGCGCGGAGGAGGATCCTCCAGATGAAGAGGGCGAGCTGAGCCAGGGCGCAGCTAGCCTCGGCTGGAATGATGATTTACACCGAACCCTGGCGCTCTCCGAGCCAGAGCTGAGCCAGCCAGCACCACACCATCTCCTCCGCGCCCTACAGAGGACCCAGCAGCGCTGCTGACCAGAGAATTTGTTTAACAACCAAAGGAAAGACGAGGGAGGGAGGGAGGGAGGGAGGGAGGGAGGGAGGGAGGATGAGAGAGAAAATGGAGAGGAAGAGGAGGAAAGAGAGGAGGGAGGGAAGGAGGGAGGAGGGAGGGAGGAAGGGAGGGAGGGAGGGTGGGAGGGAAGGAGGAAGAGAGAGAAAATGGAGAGGAAGAGGAGGGGAGGGAGGGAAGGAGGGAAGGAGGGAGGAGGGAGAGAGAGGGAGGGAGGGAGGAAAGGAGGAAGAGGAGGAGGGGAGGGGCAACAAAAGGGAGGGAGGGAGGAAGGGAGGAGGGAAAGGTACAGCCTTGCACAGGTGTGTGACTGTGCGCTGAGCTTAGCTGGAGTGCAGTCATGCCCGCCCCCAGAGCTAACGGCCAATGGCCTGGGGCGGTTGGACCGCTGTCTCCGCGTCCTCGCCATCAAAGGAGAGATTCGGGAAGGCATGAGTCTCTTTCCCAAGGAGCCTCCCAGCCCCGCTAGCCAGTCCCGGTGCCATCTTCTCAGCGCGTTCTCAGCGGCCGCCTCACCGCCGCTGGGCTCCGACCTTCTGCAGACAAAACCCTGTGGCAGCTGGTGTGGCGGCGGACTGAGGCTGAGCAGCCTCACAGGCCACCCATCCCAACGCCCTGGTGCTGAGGGTGAGCATGTGCCCGCGGCCGCTCCTCCGGGGCCCACCCCCTCCCGGGCCGCAGCCATAACCTCTGACGCAGGAGATTCCGAGGAGAGATGAAAGGGAGCGAGGGCCGTGGCCCTGTGACAGGCCAGGGGTTGGGAAACTCAGCAGCCCACAGAGCCAAATATCAACAGCGCAACGATTGACATGTCTTTGGAGAGCCACACTTTTTAAACTTCACCTTCTTCTGACGCCACTTCTTCCACATAGACGCACCCAGGCCGTGGTATTCTGTGGAAGAGCCGCACTCCAGGGGCCAAAGAGCCGCATGTGGCTCATGTGCCGCAGTTTGCTGACCACGGACTTAGGGCATCTACTCCTGGTTTAACTTTTTCAGTAACAGTTGACATTCAGAATGAGATTCTGCTTCCTGACCATCGTCCTATAGAAACACACACGCAGGTGCACAGAGCTAGACCATAAACAACGATAGAGATCTATAGATACTGACACGGACAGCATCGGTGATTAAAAAAAAGTCTTGCACCCGAATATTATGTTGCCTGTGATCCCCATTTATGTAAAAGTTGTGTAGATATATCAGTGTATATGTATTTTTTAAAGATCTATATTTCTCATTGGCTTCAGAGAGAGAGAGAGAGAGAGAGAGAGAGAGAGAGAGAGAGAGAGAGAGAGAGAGAGAGAAACATCCATGATGAGAATCGTTCATCGGCTGCCTCCTGCACGCCCCCTCCTGGGGATGGAGCCCACCGCGCCCTGACCAGAAATCAAACCCTGACCTCCTGGTTCGACCACTGAGCCACACCACCCGGGCTCCACTTACTCTTGCATACAATAACACGTTACATGTGTGTGAGAGACAGATGCACTAAGAGATTCTGGAGGAAACCTGTCAACAGTGAGGGGGGTTCTTTCGGGGCCGGGAGCAGAAAGGCATGAGGGGGAGGGCCCCCCGTTAATCAGGGAATTGTGTCAGTCGCTCTCTCCGCGCCTGCGTGCGCTCCTGTCCTCCGCAGGCAATTAGCAACGTGAGTGACAGCTGACATCTCCGCACGGAGGCAGCAGGCTCCTCGCAGGCGCTCGGAGCAGAAAGCGCGGCTGAACGCTCGCCGCCATCCGGGTCATTTCATGGAGGAGGAGGGAGTGCACCTACGTGCCCGCCCCCCAGGACACCGCGACCCCGGGGCTCGGGGGCATGGGTGGACTCACGCTCCATCCTCAAGGAAGTGTCGACATGCTGTCGGAATCCCTGATCGAAAGGTGGCAGATTATATGACGTAACTTAGAAAAAAAAGTGTCCACGGGGGGGAAAACGGGCAAAAGCACGATCAGGAAGGCCCTGATACCCCGCGGGTGACAACTGACTGTATAAAACGTGCTCACATGGTCCTAGCTGGTGTGGCTCAGTGGGTAGAGCGCCGGCCTGTGGACCGAAGGGTCCCAGGTTGGGTTCCAGTCAAGGGCGAACCTCGGAGGCAACCAGTCAATGTTTCTCCCTCTCTCCCTCCCTCTTCCACTCTCTAGAAAATCCAGTGGAGAAATCTCCTCTGGTGAGGGTTAAGGAACAGAAACCACAAATCCGCTCACACCGACTAGACGTTTGCCCAGTGATGGCCAGGGCAGGTGTGCTGTGTGAAGCTTCCAGAAGGCAGTTCAGACTCCACTAGGCAGGCAGCACTGGGCCCAGGATCTGCTGGTAAAGGGTTAGCAGCTGGCTGTGGGGTAAAATATTCCCCGATGGCTGATTTCTCAGCCAGCAGCTCACCTTATACACGTACCACAGATGTAAGCGGCTGCACCACACCCTGCCTGGCCCAGCCCGTGCGGCTCAGGGGTTGAGCATCGACCTATGAACCAGGAGGTCACGGTTCGATTCCCGGTCAGGGCACAGGCCCAGGTGGCGGGCTCCCTCCCCAGTGTGGGGCGTGCAGGAGGCAGCCCATCCATGATTCTCTCTCATCACTGATGTTGCTATCTCTCTTTTCCTTTCTCTCTGAAATCAATTTTTTTTTTTTTAAAGATACAACTGTGTGTGTAACCGGTAAAAAGTAGTCAGAGAATTGAGTGATGCATTTGACTGGCACTACCTTTGTTTTTCCGATGATCCCTCAACGGCAGGTGTATGTGATTTCCATGTGAGAACAGCCTGTTTAAAAGGCGGTGTGCAAAAATCCTGCCATTTGGCCCATCCGCTCGGAGCTGGCCTGGCCACCTCCAGCACCACCTCCTCACCCCCCCATCCCCGCCCTCCTGCCCCCCCAACGGGAGGCGCCCACAGATTCCTATCTGGAACATTCCACCGAGGATACTTCAAGGAAGCAGCCCAGCAGATGCTAATCAGGATCACAGCAAACACCGCGCTGGGCTCTGGGAGTGTAAACGGGCAGATTGTGTTTGCGCTGCAGCTGGCACAAGCTTCGGCCCAGCCAGCTCCCTAGGCCCCCAGCAACTGCCTGGAGGGGCCTGACCTCCTAGGGCCTAGGACTAGCCTGATAGTGCAAGGCATTGCACAGAGACCCCGAGTGTCAGCTCACTCTCATCCCCCCATCCTCCCCATCCCCCATCCTCCCCATCCCCCCATTCCCCCATCCCCCCCATCCTCCATCTTCTTCATCCCCCCTGCACAGAGACCCCCGTATATCAGCTCACTCTCATCCCCCATCCTCCTCATTCCCCATCCCCGCATCCCCCCATCCCCCATCCTCCCCATCCCCCCATCCCCCCATCCTCCCCATCCCCCCATCCCCCCATCTTCATCCCCCCTGCACAGAGACCCCGTGTGTCAGCTCACTCTCATCCCCCCATCCTCCTCATTCCCCATCCTCCCCATCCCCCATCCCCCCAATCCCCCATCCTCCCCATCCCCCATCTCCCCATCCCCCCATCCCCCCTGCACAGAGATCCCACGGGTCAGCTCACCCTCAGAAACGGTGCCATCCCCCCATCCCCCATCCTCCCATCCCCCATCCCCCATCCTCCCCATCCCCCATCCTCCCCATCCCCATCCCCCATCCTCCCCATCCCCCCATCCCCCATCCCCCATCCTCCCCATCCCCCATCCTCCCCATCCCCCATCCTCCCCATCCCCCATCCCCCAGCCCCCCAGCCCCCCATCCCCCATCCCCCATCCCCCCATCCCCAGGTCAGGCTGTGCTGGCCGCCTGGGGACATGCCTCGGATTCCGTTTTCCACAATGAGGAGGAGCCTTTGCTGAGGCCCTCGTCCCGGCCAACACTGCGCTGGCTGCTTCTCCGTCTTATTTTTTAACTTCACGATCCCTCCATCTGAGCCTCTGCAGAGCTAGGTTCGATCCTTACTGCACGACCAGCGGGGAGGTTTATGGAACAGCCCGGCCCGGTAACGTCGCGCCCGTCCCCCGCTTTGGAAAATGGAACGGACGGTGCCGAGGGTCACGTGAACCCCGACGGGCATGGGAATGAACGCCCGCCCGTCTCCGAGCAGTGAAACCGTCACGGGTGGCACCGCAGGGCAGAGCGCGGGCCGGGGAGGAGAGAGACCCCGCCCCTGGGCATCCTCCTCCCGCCTGGCACCCGCTGCGGGGCTGCGGGCATAGGTGAGATGGATACGCACTAGACATCGCAGCCGCACTCTCCGCCCCGACAGAACACAAGCACGGCCCTCAGGTCAGGCATGACCGGACCCCGAGAATGTGACTCTCAGGTCCCTGCTGCCAGCACCGGGCCTCGTGATGTGCACGGGGAGCGGGAGGCTGGGGGGAGGGGTGCTGCAGGCTGGGGGTGGGGGTGCGAGTGCTGAGGGGGTGGGGGTGGAGGTGGGGGTGCTGAGGGGGTGGGGGTGTTGAGGGGTTGGGGGTGGGGGGTGCTGAGGGGGTGGGGGTGGAGGTGGGGGTGCTGAGGGGGTGGGGGTGTTGAGGGGGGGTGTTGAGGGGTTGGGGGTGGGGGTCCTGAGGGGGTGGGGGTGCTGAGGGGGTGGGGGTGGGGTGGGGGTGCTGAGGGGGTGGGGGTGTTGAGGGGGGGGTGTTGAGGGGTTGGGGGTGGGGGTCCTGAGGGGGTGGGGGTGCTGAGGGGGTGGGGGTGGGGTGGGGGCGCTGAGGGGGTGGGGGTGGGGCTCCGGGAAGGCAGGAGCCTGCGAGAGGCGGCCAGCTCAGGGCAGCCTTCAGGAACAAACACCCTAATTGGCCTCACAGATAACGGGCCTGGCTCCTTCCACCCAGGGAGGCCCATCCTGATCTGCTAATGGGATAGTCCTGGGGTGGCGCAGGCGCCCTGGCCCTCCATGCCCGCCCGGAGTGCCCCGGTGCTTACTGGTTAATGGGGTTTGAGGAGTCGGGGAGCCCTCCCCTGTCCTCCTCCCCGTCCCCCCACGCCCTTCCCGGACTGCACTGGGAGGGGAGCCCGGCTCTGGGGGAGCACAGGCGGCCTGTGGAGCTGGGCGCACCACCAGGCAGAACCGGGGTGCAGACCCGTCCCCACGGAGGGGGCTGGTCCCCGGGATAAAGTGCCCTCCCTCCGGACCAGGCCTGCTGCTTCCCCCGGAGGGTGCCATAAAATACCATCTGCTAATTGGGTATTCCCGGGGGGGAGAGCCACGCTGGGGGGACCCACAAAACACTGGGGTGAAGGAAGCAGGGGCTGAGCTCCAAGGAGAGGGTGCATGGCCCTTGGGAGCGGGGGCTTCGCAGTGCCCCCTACAGGGCGAGTGAGGCACTCAGCAAGGCGCCCCAGAAAGAGGGAGCTGGGAGCCTGGGCCCTGCTCATATGTCCCAGGCAGTTCAGGCCTGACCGGGCCCACTGCGGGGGCCAGAGGAAAGAGGGATTGGAGGAAAGACAGGATAGGGGGGGACATAAAGGGCACGTCCTGTCTGCACCCCCACTCAGCAAACCCCGTGCCTGCAGGTACCTTCTCATCCAGCTGATTCTTGGGGCTCCCCCAGAGCCAGGAGCAGGCCCGGGGGGGCCTGGGAACGCCAGCCCCGCTCCCCGCAGGAGAGAGAGCGGCTTCTCCGCGGAGCTCAGCCGGTGCCGGCCACTCCCTGGGCGGCGCCCTCCGAGCTGGCCCGGTCAGCTCCCCCTGGTCGCTGGGCCTGTTTGGGGGGGACGCCCAGGCTTGTCCAGCTGACGCCCGGCCCCGCTCCTGGCCACGGAGGCCACGGCTCCAGCACGTGGAAAAGGAAGGGGCCACTCCGCCCCCCACCCCCACGCCGGCTGCTGCGCATTCCCAGGATGTGGTGCACGTGTGGCCGTTCCGATTGGCTCATCTCCGCCTCTGGGGGCGGGGGAGGGGGATCTTTTCCTATGGGAGCCGCTGGGCCGGGTGCTTCGCCTGCAGGGCCGCCCTTGATCTTGCCGGGACCCCGAGGAGGGAGAAGCACCAGCCGCATCCCCATTGCACAGATGGGAACGCTGAGCTCTCCCCCTGAGCCAGCGGGCAGACCTGGGACTCGACCCCAGTTCCTCGGACTCCTCCCTCGAGTTTCGCCCTGGTCAACCTTTTCTTTCCTGGAGACGGCTGGCCAGGCGGGGCGGGGCGGGGCCTGGACCCGCAGGAGAGAAGGACATGGGGTTAGCTCCTGGAGAAATGGGAAGCCTGGGTCCCTCCCAAAGGACACGCCTCTCAGGGGGGGGGAGGGATGCACTTCCCGGAAGCAGGAGCTGACCCTGACCCTGACCCAGACCCAGACAGATGGCTCAAGCTCTCCAGGACGGATCCTGCCACCACCTCAGGAGGCCTCACTGGTGTGGCCCAGCGGACAGGAATGGAACCTGGGACCCTTCGGTCTGCAGGCCGGCGCTCTATCCACTGAGCCACACCGGCCAAGGCGAGGGTCCCAGGTTTGATTCCGGTCCAGGGCACGTGCCTGGGTTGTGGGTTCGATCCCCAGTAGGGGGCGTGCAGGAGGCAGCTGATCCATGGTTCCCTCTCATCATGGGTGTTTCTATCTCCCTATTCTCCCTTCCTCTCTGAAATCAATAAAAATACAGATGGAAGAAGAAGAAGAGGAAGAAGAAGAAGAAGAAGAAGAAGAAGAAGAAGAAGAAGAAGAAGAAGAAGAAGGCAGTTTGCTGCCTCCCGCTCGACTCGATGCTGCTGCCACGGCTAAGAGCCAGTTAGAATGGGGGGCTCTAGGGCTCCCGTTTGCCAGTGCCCACATCTTCCTCCCTCCTCCCCCCCCCCTCCTCCTCCTCCTCCCCCCCCCCCCCCCCGGGCCCGTCTCGGTTTCCGTGTGCTATCTGCCTGGCATGTTTGTTACGGCTCCATCTGGCTCATTTGTTATTCATGAATTAACATGTGTTGTGCACACATTCACCTTCTAACAACTGTTCCCTGGTACACCATTCAGGGGAGCAATAAAGGTCTCCGTGTTCGGTCATGTAAGCCATCAGTCAAACATGTTGGAACATGCATCCCAATACGGGTGTGTTTACGTAGACAGATCCACATTATAGAACAAGGTCACATACGTATTTTCTTCGTTATGTTTTCTTTTTTTTTAAAATATATTTTAACTGATGTCAGAGAGGAAGGGAGAGGGAGAGAGAGTGAAGCGTCCATGATGAGAGCGAATCATGGACGGGCTGCCTCCTGCACGCCCCCTACTGGGGATCGAGCCAGCCACCCAGGCCTGTGCCCTGACCGGGAATCGAACTGTGACCTTCTGGTTCATAGGTCGATGCTCCACCACGGAGCTATGCTGGTTGGGCAACACATATGCATCTATAATAAGAAGAAGGTAATATGCTAATGAGACCGGAAGTCCTCTCAGACATCCTTCGGGGCGAAGCCGGGGTCCCGGTGCCTGCAGGTGGCTGGAGGGCAGCCGGTGCCGGCCGCCTGGCGGGGGAAGGCCCCCTCTCCCGTGCATCGGCCTCTGGTTTTCCAATAAACACAAAAGTAGAGAACAGCAAGGACAAACACGTTTCACTGTGCCCTGTGCACAGTGCGGCTGGCTTGCCTCTTTTTAGAGACAGCCCCTGCCCCGCTTACCTAGCATCCGAAGGGTGGGCGGCAGCCACTGGAGAGTGAACACTCTATCGCACAGGAGGAACGAGGGCCCGAGAGTTTGCAGATGCTCCGAGAGCGAGGAGGCGCAGGAAGGAGGGGGCAGCCTAGGCTCTCCCCGGGAGGCTGGACTTCCAGGCTCCGTGGACGGCTCCTGATGCTTCCCGCCAGGTTGCCTTCTGGCGTTGCACTGCAGGCCGAACCACACACACCCAGGGCCCAATGTGGCCCTCGTTCTGCCACCACGTCACCCTCCCCTACACCTGGAGGTGATGGTCGGCAGCTTGCTAAAAAGCCCACATCTCTCAGGGGGATGGTGTGTTAACCGGGTCAGCTCTTTGCACCTGAGCGCCTGGGCTTCTGAGAACTGTGGGAAAAGGGTAGAGCTGGGAGAAAATCGAAATAGGAGCCAGAGACACCACCAGCGGGGATCTCAGACCCTCAGGCACCCTGGGACCCAGTCCTGACCCCCATGCACCCTCCACGCCCGCACCAGCCAGCCGCCGGCCCCTCATGGGGCACCTGCCTTCCTCTGGGCCAGCAGGGCCTGCTTTGGCAGCCCTGACCTCCCTAGCAGCATGTGCCCGCTTTCTTACACTGGTTAGGGAGGGGCATGCAAAGTATATGCTAATGGACGTATGCAAATGAGGCAGATAGAGCTGTAAGGAGGATGTCTGGCAACAAGCAACTCAGAGAGACAGATACAGGCTCAAGAAGAGGCAGGGGGTGAGAAAGCACGGCCCGGGAGGCGGTGGGGGGGAGGGGGGAGGAGAGCTTGCTCCCACCTTGTGTGGTGAAGGAGACACGTGACAGGAGAGGAGAAGGCGGACAGAGAACCCACGGAGCGAAATGACAGGTTGACATTCAACACAGTGTCCCTCCACCCGTGACCAGGGCCCTGGGGCCGGGCCGGGAAATGGCAGTGATTCTCACACCCAGGGCATGTCCTACCTGCCGAGCTCCACGGACAGAGAATGGCAGGTCTTGTTGTGAATGCCCACAGCACGCCTAGGTGGCGGGGCTGTCGTTAACATCTCAGGTTTGCAGAGAGGAGACAGAGGCAGGACGATGGGGTGTCAGGGCCGGTGTGGCCGGCTGGCTAGGCAGGGCCTGGGCGGGGCCTCCGGAGCCTGTACTGGGCGCACAGAGTCCACGCCCGCTGCAGACCCGCGTGGCCCAGACCCAGGCTGCCGTGCCACTCGGCAGGGCCCTCTGCCTCCGGGACTGGTGTGTAGTGGGCAGGAGGGTGCGGTGATGTGGCTGCTAAGCCAGGGGGAGGCAGCGTGGGGGTCTCTTCCCACTCTGAGCTCCCCCCTCCGGGGACTGGGAAGGGGTCCTGCCTCAGGGCTCCCTGGTGGGCTGACGAACCGTCACAGAGAAAAAGTAATGATGCGCCGAAACCAGTTTGGCTCAGTGGTAGAGCGTCGGTCTGCGGACTGAAGGGTCCCAGGTTCGATTCCGGTCAGGGGCATGTACCTTGGTTGCGGGCACATCCCCAGTAGGGGGTGTGCAAGAGGCAGCTGGTCGATGTTTCTCTCTCATTGACGTTTCTAGCTCTCTATCCCTCTCCCTTCCTCTCTGTAAAAAAAATCAATAAAATATATATTTAAAAAAAAAAAAAGTAATGATGCAGCCTGTCCCTTGGGAGACCAGGGTCCCTCCGCACACACGGACATGCGCCGCTGTCCTGAACTCAGACCACGCCGTGTTCGGGGCCTGCTCCCTCAGTCCGCCTGCTCGCTGGCCAGGTGAGGTGACCCAGGCCAGGAGGGGTGACTGCCCGTGACCCCCAAGGGCCTGTCAAACCCTAAAACATACACACACACACACACACACACTCATTCATACACATGCAAACTCATACATACACACACTCTAATATATTCACATACACACATATGTCCACATATACATACATAAACCCTAACACACGTGTGTACATACTCACACTCATTCATACACATACAAACTCATACATACACGCATATATACATACACACTCTAATATATTCACACACACATACATAAACCCTAACACACACATGCGTACGTACACACACACACTCTAATTCACTCACACATGTCCACGCATACATCCATAAACCCTAACACACGTGTGTACGCACACATGCACACACATATCTTCATTCACTCGTGTAGACATGTGTGTACGTGCATGCACACACACATGCACAAACACGTGTACATGCACAGACCCTCACTCGCATGCACACATACACACACTCGCATTTCCTGGCCTGGAAGACCGAGGAGTTCGAGGATGAGAAGGGAATCTAGGTGAACGCCAGGGGAGCCGGGTGGAGCTGGTCTTTAGGACTCTGGCGTCCATTTTAATAAAGAGCCGGGGCGAGGGGAGGGGGGCTGCTCCCCGCCGGGGAAGGGCGGGGGGGAAGCAGTGCCTGCTGGGAGCGCTGGGCCTGCCTCTCACCGCGCCTGCCCCGGCCATCCCGTGTCCCGGCCTCCGGGCAGGTGCGGGCTCCGAGCCCTTTGGGAATAGTAAGCATGTTTCCTATGTTTTCTATGTTTTCTATGACTAATTAACACAACACCCGGCCTCATTTACTCCTCCCTTTGGGAAAAGTTAGTGGCCAGAGTTGGGGAAAGAGCTAGATTCTCTTCAAGGTAATTTTTTTTCCCCCCAAACGCTTCTCTTATTTTATTTTAATAATAAGTTTAAAAATCTATTATTATAGAGTAATTGCTCATCAAATTTCTTTTTAAAAGTCAAAGCAATTTTCGGATTATAAAGAACTTTTCAAATGTGTCTAGATAATTATGAGGCTGCGGGTTTCAGAGCTCTGCGCCTCCGGAGGCTGCGGGGCCGGGACCGAGCCAGCTGGGCGCCCGTGGGAGATGCTGCGTGGGAGGCGCCACGTGATGCGCGGGCCGCGGCGGGCATCGGTGTCAGACCCGGAGCCGGTGTGGACTCCTTGAGGGCCACAGCCATGGAGCCGGCAGCACAGCCGAGCAGGCCGCCCTCGCCCTGTGTGCGGGCGGAGGGGCTTGTCCTCAGTGCGTACAAAACGTGCGTCTGGGGCGGGCAATAAAGCAAAGGGCAACGAAAGGAGGCCCGTGGAGCAATTCGGGGTTCCATGATGTGGGAATTATCTGTTTCCTCTAGCATCAGCCCTTAGCACCGATGACTCTTCCCCCAGTGGAAGTTCAAAGATGATCAAACTGCAAGATAGATTATTGATAGATTAAATAGATAGATAGATATAATAGATAGAGATGATAGATATAGCAGATAGATATAGATGATAGATATAGCAGATAGATAGGTAGATAGATAGATATAGATGATAGATAGATAGATATAGATGATAGATAGATATAGATGATAGATAGATAGATAGATAGATATAGATGATAGATAGATAGATAGATAGATAGATAGATAGATAGACAGACAGACAGACTAGAGGCCTGGTGCACAAATTCGTGCATGGGTGGGGTCCCTCCAGATGACCTGCAGGAATCAGCCCCAGCTTGTGCCCCCAGCCCGGCAGCCCCGCAGCCCTTCCTGGCAACCTGCCATGGCCTGGCTCTGCCCCCTCACCTGCTCCACCATCCCACTGTGGTCCCACTCTTGTTGGGGCCCATAAGGGCCCACAGTGCCTTCACTGCCACCCATGCCAGTGCTGCATCACCAATGCCCGCCATGCTCCGCGCCGCCCCTAGTGGTCAGCACACGTCATAGCGAGCAGTCGAACTCCTGGTTGAATAATTTGTATATTAGGCTTTATTATATAGGATGATAGATAGAGAATATTTAGATAGATAATGGATAGATAGATAGATAGATAGATAGGTAGATAGATATTGTAGATAGATAGATAAATGATAGATAGATGATAGATGATAGATAGATAGAAAGATAGATAGATGATAGATAGATATGAGAGAGAGAGAGAGAGAGAGAGAGAGAGAGAGAGAGAGAGAGAGACTGTGACTTCCACTAACTCACCCCTTCTCGCAAGAGGGAGCTGGTTAAAGGGCCCTGGAGGGCTGGAGTCTCCACACAGACCTTAGAGGCCAGTTTTGGAATCTTCGGGGCTGTGGGTCGATCCTGGGAAATGTGGGGAACCCATGCAAACGCTTAAGGACCCCTAACATGGAGAACCACACGTGTGTGTGTGTGTGTGTGTGTGTGTGTGTGTTCCTGCACACGCCCACTCTCTGCATTGCCAGCCTCCGCTCTCCCACCAGGTCTGGAGGGTGAGTTTTAAGTCTCAAGTGCCCACATCCTGGGACCTCCGGGGGGGGGGATGGCGGGGGGGGGAGCAGGGGGGGCAGAGGGACACCTGGAGCTGCTGGGAACCCGTCTGTTTGGCTCTAACCCCGCTGCTCTCCTCCCGCCCGGGCAGTGGCCGGCTGCGGGCTGCAGCCTTTCAACTCGCCGTCATTACTTATGCAGCGAATGTTTTTAATGTAACAAAAAGGCAGGGGGATGCGAGCCTGGCCACAGTTTTATTAAAAACGAATTCCCACAGTAAATACATATCCCGCCCTCCCCAGAGCAGCCTCGGCCGCCGGGCTGCTAAGTGCTGGGAGAAGTGCCTGTAAATTACTTGAAATAAAAAACATTGTCGCCCGGACATCGGGGATGAAATGCTGCAGTTTGTAATAAATTAACACAGAACTCTACTTCCCCTCGGCGAACAAAGCAGCCATTTGTCTGGATAACCCACATTCAGCTGTGAGCTATATTTTCACAACTCCGAGGGCATTCATTTGCAAATGATTCCGCAGTTTTAATGCTCGGGTTTTAAATACCTTAAGAACTAATAAATAAAGCAAAGTGGAGCAAACAGTTGGCCTGTAGTTTAAAAACTGCCCTGATCTCTGTTTTTCTTTTGCACCACCATCCCCCACTTCCAAGTTATTCATGTATCTGCAAATAGCATAAAGTTTCTTTAAACTACATTTTTTTTTTAAAGAAGAAAAAGAAAAAGGCGAAAATGTACTGGGGAGGGTATTCACACCCCATAGAAGTTCCATGAGGAAACTGAAGGTCAGCTGGCACTCGCTGTTACATTTTGAAGATTGTTCTTCTACCGATATTTTAATTTAGTGACAGAATAATTTATAACTATCTTTGAGGTCTTTCCCATGGCGTGGAACTTTTGTCTGCTAGTCCTGGAAATGGTTGGATTCCTCTCTCTCTCTCTCTCTCTCTCTCTCTCTCTCTCTCTCTCTCTCTCTCTCTCTCTCTCTCCCTCTTTCCCTCCCTCCCTCCCTCTCGTACACTTTGTCCAGAAAAGAAAAAAAGAAATCTCAAAAGTCGTGTCACTTCCCTTGAACTTATTTTGATTAGAAAACAAAAACTCTGCAAGAAAAACCCTTTTCAAACCTGTTCTGTGAAACTAAATGAACCGCTTTCCAGGACCTTAAAAGAAAAATTTGATGGAAGCATTTATAGACTCAATCTAAGGTTTGAAGGTTATTTTTTCTGGCCAAAAAGGAGAGGGGGGGGGGGAGGAGAGAGGAGAGAGAGAGAGAGGGAGAGGAGAGAGAGAGAGAGAGAGGAGAGAGAGAGAGGGGCTGGCTCTGTGGGGCTCCTCAGCATTGTTTCAGGCAGCTGGCCCCTCGCCCAGGATGAAAGTCATGTCACCTTCTTTTCGGGGAGCGAGCAGGAGGAATGCTCCTCCGAAGCATGTCATTTCCAGAAAAGAGCCTCGTAAAATATTCCTATAAAGCGGGAGTTGCAATCATTTAAAAATCACTCTCTTTTATCGCCGTTGGGAGAGGGCGCTTTGATCCGGCTCGCCGCTGACCCCGCTTTCATTTGGCCGCGAGGTAAACAGCCTTTGCCTCCTGGAAGCGTGGGCAATGGCCGCGGTGGCCCGTCCACGATTCCCGGCCGCCCGGCCATCCATCCATCACCGCACCCAGGAGGGGCCGCGGCGTGGGAGACCCTCATCACCTCCCGATGAAAAAGTTTGTTGCCTTTGCCTCGTTTTTTTTGTTTGTTTTTCACTCCCTCTCACCCCTCCCCCTCTCCCCGAGCTGCAGGGTGGGGGTGAGAGGGTTGTTTTAGGACCTTCCAGAGCTTTCCAATGAAGGCAGAACCTACATCCTCCCACGCAGGATTTTTTTTTAAAAAAAATAGCTTCATGACTGCCCTGCAGAAGAAGAGATTCCCCAGACCCTGCCCATGGCGATGTCTCAATAACCACCATCCTGCTGGGGAGAGAGCTTTCCACACCCTGACAGATAGGATGCATTAAACTGCAGCCCACCCCTCCATCTCGCCCATGACCTGAGGGAGGTGGAGAGGCGGGTGTCACGGGGCGGGGTGGGGGGGGGCAGCAATGGACATGGGTGACTCCATCCAAGTCAGGCGGGGAGGGACACCCCAGAAGGAGGCCAGGAGGCGAGGTGCGGGGCAGGGGGTGGGCTGGAGAAGAGCGCCCTGGCTTCAGTGAAGAGAGGAGGGCAGCCAGGTCACTTCTGCAGATGCCAAATGCAAACACCTTTACATTTGGGGGTGAGGGGGAGATCCATCAGTGACTGCTGGCTGGCTGTTGTTCCCCCTTCCCTCCCGCCCCACAAGAGCCTGTGCTTGGGCCCCAGAGATGTCCCCGAGGCCCACCCATCCGGTGCCAGGCCTGCGTCTGTGACAGCCACGCACACACATACACACACACACCCCGCTTAGCACTGCGTTTCCCTCCTGAGGACCCAGAGGGGGCAGCTGCCCTTGCACATGTTCCCCCCGAATGTCCGGGTGGGCGTCCCGCGAGGCCCCGCCGGCCACGGGCTCCCTGGACGCTGTCCCGGGGCAGCCGGGCCTGGAGCCGCACCGCCCGCCAGCTGCCTGCTCCGCGTGTCACCAGCTGCGGCGGCAGACACAGCGGCCATTGAGAGGGCCCGGCCCCGCGGCCCGGCCTGGCCCGTTCTCCAGGCGGCTGAGGCCTGAGACGCGCCGGGCCCGGCGCCTCCGCCTTGGTGGGAGGAACATGGATGGCAGGACGGGAGGCCGGGAGGATGCAGGAGGCTCCCGGGTCTGTGCTGGGGCTCAAGTTCAGGCGTGTCTCCGGTTCACCTGGACCTGCAGGTCTTTGCTCCTTCTTTAAAGCATCTCCTAGTGCAGGGAGGGGGAAGGGGGTTTAGATAGCAAATAAATGAGCAAATCCCAGCTCTCTCTCCCTTCCTTCCGGACCTTACGTTCAGAGCGTCCACCCCGAGCCTCCGAGACTGTAAGCAGCGTGGCGATCGCTCGCAGTGAGAGAGCCGGAGCCGCGGTCCCCGGAGAGCAGATCCGAGAAGCTCCATCGCCACCGCAGGGTCTGAGAGTTAAAAACGAGAACTTTCGAGAGCTTGTGTGCATGCTGATTTTTTTTTTTGCCCAAAAGCCTAATGGAGCATTAAAAAATAATTCATTAGCTAATTAACAGGACCGTGTTTATCTACAGTATGGGAAATGCCTCCCTCAGGGAAATAACACAGCATCCTCCAGCACCGTGCTCCCCGCGGAACATCTGCAGCTTCATTTCCTGCGTGTGCTCCGCGAGGCGGGGAATGGAAGGCTGTGCCCGCTCCCTCCCGGGGTCCCGGCTCCAGGGTGTCCCCTGGGGGCCTGCTTTCCGGGGTGCTCCGTGCCACCCTCTCCATACAGCCCCGAGGGGATCCGTCTTACCAGTCACCGCGGAGCAGCCGCTGGCTCCCCCAGGGTGAACCAGAGGACATCTTCTTTATTTTATTTTTTTTATGTCAACATCCCTCAGATATTGACAATGTCGTTACTTTCAACCTAATAGCTCCCATTTGGACTCCGTGTCTCGTTTACGCGCGCGCTCTCTCTCTCTCTCTCTCTCTCTCTCTCTCTCTCTCTCTCTCCCTCCTCTCTTCTCCGTCTCTGCCTTTCTTTCTTACTTTACCAGGATGAGTAACAAGCTCATAGCCAGTTCTCATGGGCACATTTGCCTATTCGATGACCCTATTTTACAGGATAATTTGCTCCGTTCATTGTCCCGCCAGCTCTCTCCTGGCCAGGCCCCCGCCGGAAACCGCTCAGAAGGCACAGGGGAGTGGGTTTGTGTGGAGGTGTGGTCTCCTCCTCACCACCCTGAAGTGAAGTCACAAGAAAAAGATGGCAGCAACCGGTCTCTGCAATCGAGGTGGGCGTGTCCGTGACAGCCTCCCGGGAGGAGGGAGGGAGGGAGGATTACAGCAGGAAACAGGAGTGAATGACCCTGCGACAGTGCGTTCTGAGAATCTGTCCTTTATTCACCTTGACCTCAGGCTCAGCGTGACCTCAGGAATTACAGAATGAACTGGGGGGAGGGGGGGAAGGGAGGGGATCTGTTTTCGCCCTAACACCCAAGTGGAGTCTGTCTACCTTTGTAGGAACCTGCAAGAATAATAGTAATGAGGAGGATAGAATATTTCACGTCAGCTCTGCGAGGCAGGGCCCTCCTTTTTGCAATGGAACCTGGGTATACACGGAGTGGCCAGATGATGACGATCTCTGAACTCAGTGTCTATCCTATAGAATAAAAGGCTAAGATGCAAATTGTCCCCTCCACCTGGAGTTTGACTAGCAGGCAGGCAGGCCAACTGCCCATGGCCCCTCCCCCTGGCCAGGCTGGCTGGACCCCACCTATGCACAGATTCATGCACTGGGCCTCTAGTGCCTGTGTGTGTGTCTGTGTGTGTGTGTGTGTGTGAGTGTGTGTGTGTGTGTGTGTGTTTTACTAGGGACGGAGGGAGAATTGCCATCGGCGAGGAAGCCCCCGCATGGTCCACATCAGTGACTGATGTTCCTCGGGTTGGCTGCTTCGCAAATCCCCGCGCTCCATGAGGCAGCATCGGCGACAATAAAAGAAACGAGAAAAAGCAGAAAGACCTGGGCCCATCAAAAGGCACGACGTTCATAAAGCGGCATTCCCTCCGACAGGCAATTCCACGCCGGCTCCAGGTAGACACATAAAACCGTATGAGGGAGTTCAAAGTCCCCATTGGAGGGCTTTCCTGGAGATGCTTTTAAAATTTTTCAAAGACAGCAGCCGGGAGGGGGGAGGGGAGAAACAGGGGTGCCGGGGCCGTGTGCCTGGGGGGTCGGGGCGGGGGTTCCTTGCTTTCCCTCCTGCCAGTGTCAGGAGCCGAAGCTCCCGCCCACCGCGGGGTCTAGCCCTGTCAGGGGCTCATTACTATTCGTCATTAATTCATATTTTCAAAGCAGCAGAGAGAAAGCAGTAACGGGGAGAATGGGAGATGTCAAAGCGGGGAGCAACATGTCAGCGCGGCGGGTGACGGGGTTGGGCGGAGGTCGCGCTGTTTGATCCCAGCGCGGGGCAGGGCGTGCAGGCTCCCGTCCCCACGGAGGCCGCCCGCTCTCCTCTCCGGAACCTTCCTTCCTCCCGCTCCGCCAGCCCCGCCCGGAAGGCCCCTTGGAGAACCTTCGCTGGGCCATCTGGGATAATAAAAGCCTAATATGCTGATTAGACCAGACATCCTTCCGGGCATCTTTCCTTCTGGATGTTCTTCCGTCCTAGCAGACGAACCCGGGGCTGAGAGGGAAGCGGTGCTGGCAGCCAGGGGAAGCAGGCTACTCTGGCACAAATTCATGCATCATGCCTCTAGTGATAATAATAATAAAGTGGGGGGTTCCGCTCTCCTCCTCTTCTTCCTCTCCCTCCTCCTCTGCCTCCTCTTCATCCTCTCCTCCTCCTCCTCTCCCTCCTTCTCTTCCCCCTTCACTTCCTCCTCCTCCTCTCTCTCTCTCTCTCTCTCTGTCTCCTTTCTTCTCTCTTTCCCTCCCCCCCTTTCTCACCCTCCCTCCCTCCTTTCCTCTTTCTTTCTCTCCTTCCTCCAGCACCCCCATCTCTGTCTCTCTCCTAACAATAACAGGAGACATTCGTTTGCTTTGGTTCGATGCAATAGCGATGACTCATCATACCCTAAAACCAAAAAGTACTGTCATAAACGCTTGCGTGCCCAGAGACACGGCCGTTGATCCCCGGCCACACGCCACAGGCGCACACGGGACAGGCACCGCCTGCAGGGCCGCCCGGCCTGACTCAGCCCCAGCCCGGGGGAAAGCGTGTGCGGTTCACTAGGCCGCAGGGGTGTTAGACTGCGTGCCGCCGCCACCCCCGCCGCCTCCCGTCCTCCGTCTGCTCACCGCCCGGGATCCGAGCGGTTCCTAAGACTCCTCCCCGCAGGGTCAGGGCGGGAAGAGAGGACGGGCTCTGCGGTGCTTCTGGAATCATCTCGGTGGCAGGCCGAAAGCCTGCTGGCTGATGAGAAGGGACAGGCACTGATCCCCGAATTACGCTCCTATTTCTACTTCAGTTACCATGGAAATCGGAAGCTCTACTCTCGTGCGGGGAAGGGCACAAGCTGGTGTCCGTCCGAGTCCTCCGAGGAGCAGAGCGAGAGGGCGGGCCCAGCCTGCTTCGGGGCAGACAGACAGACATGAGAGCCAGCCAATGGCACGGGAGGGCCTTGGTTGAATCCTGGGTTTCTTGTTTTTTTGAAACTTTAGGAACCTCAAGTTTGAGCCGCATGTTGGATACTGTTGTTGAAGAAAGGATGTTCTTACATATGATAAAGGCATTCCGGTGGGAAAACAGAATATTCTCATTCCTGTATGACAGCTGATAAAGTATTTAATTGGGGGGGGGGGGTGTATCATGATGCTTGCGTGCAAAATACTTTTGAATGGTGTGTTGGGGGGGTGAGAGAGAGAGAGAGAGAGAGAGAGAGAGAGAGAGAGAGAGAGAGGGAGAGAGAGAGAGAGAAACAAGATAATAACAGCTGGTGAATCTAGCTAAAGATATACTATAATGATCATTAATTGTATGTGTGTTCAAATTTCCTGTGTGTGTGAAAACTTCTGAATTAAAAAAAAATACATTCTTTAAAGGAAAAGTTCACAAAAATATAAAATAAAATAAAATGAAGTAACCTTTGGCTGAGGCTTACTGTCCCTTCCTTCTTTATCCTGTAGTTTATGCAGGTGTTTTACACGGAGGGGCCAGATGACGATGATCTCTGAACACATAATAATCTGGCCACTCAGTGTCTATCCTCTATCATAAAAGGCTAATACGCAAATTGTCCCTGTGACCAAGAGTTCAACCAGCAGGCAGGCTTTACAACCGCCCATGTCCCCTCCCTGTGGCCAGTCTGGCCAGACCCCACCCATGCACGAATTCATGCACCGGGCCTCTAACGTTATGCACTGAGTTCTCTGCAGAGCCTGTGTCCTTAGCTGGGTACAGGCCCCTGCAGGCTGCCCCCTGGCACAGCGGGGCGGGCACAGGAGGCACGGTGCCTCTTGGGAGCCTTTGAACCCCCCGCCGTGGTCTTTGCGCCCGGCCCCCCCATCACTGGTCCCCCGACAGCCAGCCGGTGAGATGAGCGCTGAGCCTCCCGCGCCCAGCGGGAATCCTGGCAGCCTGCGGTGGGAAACAGCCCCCACCTGCAGGTCGGGAGGTATTTTTAGGGTCTGTCTTGAAGACACCAAAACCTCCCTGCGTCCTGTCCCTGCTCCTTTGTCTGGAGCCGCGGCCACCAGACGTGTCATTGAGGCAGCTGTAATTGTGGTCGCCTACGCCCGCCTTCGGAGGCTGAAAGGGCGCCCTGCTGAGCAGCGAGCACCGGGCGCCTTTCCTGGCAGGGCAGTCAGAGCGGGTCTTTCAGGATAATGATATGCTGATCGAGGAGAGAGAGAGGGAGAGGGGAGAGGGGAGAGGGGAGAGGGGAGAGGGGAGAGGGGAGAGGGGAGAGGGGAGAGAGAGGGGAGAGGGAGAGGGGAGAGGGGAGAGGGGAGAGGGGAGAGGGGAGGGGGGAGGGGGGAGAGGGGAGAGGGGAGAGGGGAGAGAGGGAGGGGGGAGAGGGGAGGGGGGAGGGGGGGGGAGAGGGGAGAGGGGAGAGGGGAGAGGGGAGAGAGGGGAGAGGGAGAGAGGGGGGAGGGGGGAGAGGGGAGAGGGGAGAGGGAGAGGGGAGAGGGAGAGGAGAGAGAGAACTACTCTTCCTGGAGGAGAGGGGCTTTGCATCTGGGCTGGTGCGGGAGGAAGGTGGCCCGGTGTGTGGCAGCCCGGCCCTCCCTCTTCCCCAAGTGGCAGAATATTCCAGCTCGGAGGAGCCGGCCTCAGAGTCGAGATGCAGAAACACAGATGCGAGGGGACCCTCCGGGTCAATGGATGGCTCTCCTGAGGAGTCAGTACGGCCGTCCGTCACTGGGCACAGCCTCGCAGGAAAAGAAGAAATAGGCCCTGACCGGTGTGGCTCAGTGGATGGAGCATCAGCCTGCGGACTGAAGGGTCCCAGGTTCGATTCCAGTCAGGGGCATGTACCTCGGTTGCGGGCACATCCCCAGTAGTGGGGGTGTGCAGGAAGCAGCTGATCGATGTTTCTCACTCATTGATGTTTCTAACTCTCTATCCCTCTCCCTTCCTCTCTGTAAAAAATCATCAAGTGTGTGTGTGTGTGTGTGTGTGTGTGTGTGTGTGTGTGTGTATATATATATATATATATATATATATATATATTTTTTATTTTTTTTTTTTAAGGAAAAATGGGAGAGAGCCACCACAATGCAGGGCGGAGGCGTGGAGATTGACAGGAGGCATTCCGAGGGGGCATGGGCGCTGGGAGCAGGGCTGTTGGGTCTCACCAAGGGCGTCCGGCCACCCTCTCACCCTGGGGCAGGTCAGCACCGGAAAGCTCGGGGAGAACCGTCCAGAGGCTGATGTTCTAGCCGTAGGGCCCACTACCCACCCCTAATGCCCTTCCCACCCCCGCCAGGGTGTCAGGTCCCCACGCCCACAGGACCACCGGAAGTGACATTAACCAAATCAGCACAGAGCCAGGACGGCACCCCGGAACCCAGGGGGTGAGGGGAGCGGACAGCAGAGAGCAGGGGACCCGGCGGTGGCGGGTGCAGGCGATGCTGCTTTAGACCAGGTGTGGGGAGCCTTTTTGCTGCCGAGGGCCATTGGCTGTTTGAACGCCATCCCGTCATGTCGTTGGCCCAACAGACGTGTCTGATGCTATGAAAACAGCTGCTGGATTTCCTGAGTTTTGAGTCCTGCCAGCTGCTGCTTGGGGCAGGGCCAGGCCAGATCGTTTCTGGGGCCTATAGGGCCCGCAGGCCGACGTCCCCCACCCCAGGTTTAAATAAACGGGTGTCTTTTCACAGAAGTGAACGAGGAAAGCACTTGCCCTAAGGCCCGAGAGAAAGAGGCCAGCCATCGTTAATCCAACCTGATTGGGAAGCAACCCACCCGCTCCGAGGAGGAGATGCAGGAGGCTCAGAGGACCGGCAAGGCCTCCTGCTGAAGGCTGCCCCCAGAGCCTGCCGCCGCCCACAGCCAGGAGCCCACAGCACCCACAGCCACCCACAGCCCCCCACCGCCACCCACCGCCACCCACAGCCCCCCACCGCCACCCACCGCCACCCACCGCCACTTACAGCCCCCTACCGCCACCCACTGCCACCCACAGCCACCCACAGCCCCCCACAGCCCACCCACAGCCCCCCACAGCCACCCACAGCCCCCACAGCCCCCACCGCCACCCACAGCCACCCACAGCCCCCACCGCCACCCACAGCCACCGACAGCTACTTACAGCCACCCACCGCCATCCACCGCCACCCACCGCCACCCACTGCCACCCATCGCCACTTACAGCCCCCGACCACCACCCACCACCACTTACAGCCACCCACAGCCACCCACCGCCACCCACAGCAGTCCACCGCCGCCCACAGCCACCGACAGCTACTTACAGCCACCCACCGCCACCCACAGCCCCCACAGCCGGGAGCCCACAGCCACGCACAACCACCCACATGATCAGAGAGAATCATGGATCGGCCGCCTTCTGCACGCCACCTCCTGGGGATCGAACCTGCAACCTGGGCATGTGCCCTGACCGGGAATCAAGCCCAGGACCATCGAGTCCCCACGCCCATGCTCTATCCACCGAGCCAGGCCTTGCTAAGGGCTCACTTCTCCTTGCAGACGGAGCAGAGCCGTCTGAGGTGTTTGGGGCCTGCTCCTGTCCTTCTCAGGAGACACGCGTGCCCAAGAGGAAAAGCAAGCGGCCTGCACCGCCCTGTGGCTCTCCCTCCCTCCCTTCCAGCCGTCCACACGCAGAGGAACGCCTTCCCCCGGATCGCCATTGCCGGACCGCAGCCTCCGGAACGCGGGGCGTGGTTCCGTGGAGACCCGTCCACGCCTGCCACGTGTGCTCTCGCCACCCCCATCCCCCCCAACAAGAAAATGCAGTAAAAATAAGGACAGATGCAACCACGGTCCCTAACGGGCCGTCCCAGGAGCCTTAAAAGATGCCCAGTAAAAATTCGACCCCGCTCTCCAACTGTGTGTCCTCCCGCCCGTCCCCATGAAGCTCCCGGCGGCTCACACGTTCGTGAGGCACCTACTGTGTGCGCGCCGGGTCTCTGCTCCCTCGCCGGGGGATTGCTCAGCACGGGGTTCCGAATCAGCCCCGTCCCGCGGGCCGGAGCGCACCTGCCCGACACCTGCAGCCCCGGACGCAGCTGAGGACGATCGGGGGCGGGCTCCCCACGGGGCCTGGCTGCTCCCCGTCACCACCTCCCGTGGGCCCCCGTGGAGGACAAACTGCCGCCCTCTGGCCCTGAGGGTGGCTCTTCCACAAAACACCGCCTGGGCAGGTCCGTGTTGAAGAAGTGGCGTTAAAAGAAGTTTAAGTTTAAACAACGTGGCTCTCCAAAGGCATTTCAATGGTTGTCCTGTTGATGTTTGGCTCTGTGGACGGATGAGTTTGCCAACCACGGGCCTGCCCCACCAGGGGCTGCTGCCTCCTTCCAACCCTCCTGCCTCCACTCCAGTTAGGGAGGAGGGGGCAAACGAGGGAGGAGGGGGCAAACGAGGGAGGAGGGGGCAAACGAGGGAGGAGGAGGCAAACGAGGGAGACGGGGTCCGTGAAGAGTTACCGCCGAAACTGGTTTGGCTCAGTGGATAGAGCGTCGGCCTGTGGACTGAAAGGTCCCGGGTTCGATTCCGGTCAAGGGCATGTACCTTGGCTGCGGGCACATCCCCAGTAGGGGGTGTGCAGGAGGCAGCTGATCGATGATTCTCTCTCATCGATGTTTCTAACCCTCTATCCCTCTCCTTTCTTCTCTGTAAAAAAATCAATATATATATATATATATATATATATTTTTTTTTTTTTTTTTTTTTTTCTTAAGAGTTATCCTTAAAGACCAAGGTAACCGATAACTACCCAATCAGAGGAGTTCCCTTCCCTATGGAAGGAAGTAGAATGTGGTCGTCCAACCCAAGCATTTTGTTTGTTTGGGGTTTTTATTTTTGTAAATTGAAATTACGGTTTTCTGTGGGGCTCCATTTTAAAGGTCCTGTCATTACACATTGGACGCCAGGCCCGTGCTAGAAACACCGTAAGAAAGAGGTGTTTGATTTCGTGAGCACGGCGGGCGATCGCTAACAGAGGGTGTCCTCTGAAGAGCAAGTGCTCGCAATCCACGTCTGTGCTTTTTTCCCCCCTTTCTCACTGGAAAAGTAAACAAAGGCAGGAGCGGAAGATACACAAACAAACAAACAAGCGCGCATAGAAAAGATACACGGGGAACGTAACGGGAACGTCTGACTTCCAAAGAGCCGAGGAAATTACAGTCATCACGATGGCCTGGCAGAGAACAAACACCTCTTAATTGCATTTCATCGCAATGTACCTCTCTCTGCTCGGTTGTATATATTAATTATGAAACTCACATTGCCGAGCCGAGCCGAGCGGCTCTACAATGCCTACCCCCTTCTTTCTGCCCCCCCCCCATCCCCACACCGCTCCCTGAATCCTGTCTGAAGCAGAATGCAAGAACAATATCGTCTGTCATCCGCAGAGAGAGCTTTCAAAGACAACATCATACAAAGAATGAAAGGCTATTATATAAAAAGAAAAAGAAAAAAACCCGCTTTGCTCCTCCAGATTCCCCACTTGCTCGTGTTTAAGGTTATCTGTTCTCTCCGAGAAACGTATCTCCCCGCCGTGCTGGGTGTGTGTGTGTGTGTGTGTACGTTCAGGTGCCATCGAGTTCAGAGAACTGTATCTCACGGTGTGTGCATGGCATAGGTACCTATGAGCTGCAGTGGGGAGGGGGCGGAAGCAAGCTGGTACGGACAGATGCCAGGCCGGGCTTGGAGAAGTGTCTAAGACACATGTGTCAAACACAAGGCCCGCGGGCCAAATCCGTCCCACCAGGCCTTGCAATGTGGCCCGCACCGCGCTGTCATCACTGCACTCCGCTGCGTTTCCATCACAATGACAGTTTATGACTGTTCAGTAAACCATTTGGCCCGCAATTTAGGCTGGATTTTAGATTTTCGCCCCTTCTCTGATTGAGTTCGACACCCCTAGTCTAAGAGGAGGCCCAAGAGGAAAAGGAGGGGTTGGCGCGGAGGCCAATGCTTCGCTCAAGGTAGCCAGGCATGCCCTGGCCAGTGGTCTCAATGGTTAGAGCGCTGGCCCACACACCGAAGGGTAGTGTGGGGTTTGCTACCCGATCAAGGGCACGTGCTGGGTGGCAGTTCAGTCCCCACCCTGATTGGTGTGGAAGGCAACCGACTGGTGTGCCTCGCTCACCCCGATGTTTCTCTCTCTCCCTGTAGCCTCCCTCTTTTTCACTCTCTAAAAAATTCAGAGGAGCCTGGCTGGCGTGGCCCTGTGGTTGAATGTCAACCTACGGACCAGGAGATCATGGTTCGATTCTTCGTCAGGGCACAGGCCCAGGTTGTGGGCTTGACTGCCAGGGTGGGGCGTGTAGGAGGCAGCCGATGGATGATTCTCTCCCATCATCGATGTTTCTATCTCTTCCCTCTCTCTTCCTCTCTCTCTAAAAAAAAAGAGCAGAAATTGCTTTGGCTCAGTGGATAGAGCGTCAGCCTATGGACTGAAGGGTCCCAGGTTCGATTCCGGTCAAGGGCACATACCTTGGTTGTGGGCACATTTCTGGTAGGAGGTGTGCAGGGGGCAGCTTGGTCGATGTTTCTCTCTCATCACTGTTTCTAACCCTCTGTCCCTCTCCCTTCCTCTCTGTAAAAAATCAATAAACTATATTTTAAAAATCAATGAAAATGTTTAAATGAAATGAAAGGAAGGGAAGGAAACACTGACGAGGGCAGGTCTTAGGCCAGGTTGGGGCTCCGTGAGCAGCGCAGAGGCTCCTGGTACTTGGGCATTCCTTTGGAAACGCAAGAGAGAAGTGCCAGCTGCAAACAGGCAGAAATCTGACTGAGTGTCCCAAAGGGCCTGCTCCCTGCCTGGAAGGCAGCCCTACTGGTCTGGCTGTTAAAATCAGGTCCCTCTCCAACCCCACCCATCACTCCTATCACAGCACCCTGGCTGTTCCCTTCAGAGCACCCTGCCCACCTGGTAACTGTTATTCAATTATTATCTCATTGTTTTGGTTTATCCTCACCTGAGGATGATTTCTCCTTTGATTTTCAGAGAGAGTGAAAGAAAGAGAGGGTGAGGGAGAGAGAGAAACATCGATTGGTTGCCTGCCCTGACCCCGGCTGGGGATGGAACTGCCGCTGAGGGTCCACGCCCTTGACTGGATTCTAACCCCTTCAGTGTGCGGCCCACGCTCTGACCACGGAGCCTGACCGGCCGGGGCACAGCGATTGTTTTCTGGATGCTGCTCTGCCTTCGCTGGAGCCGCGGATAGGAGGCCTCGCCCCGGCCTGGCACAGCCGGAAGCTTCGATGCAGCTGGTGAAGGAACACGTTATGCCAGGCTTGCTTCGATGCCAACGAGACACCCCAGGCAGCTGGACAGGTCTCTTCCCCTGGTCCCTTTGTCTCTCTGAAGACCGAGTCAGGGAGAGAACAGCGCCTGGAGCGTGGGGTAATGAGGATCTCAGAAGGAGTCCCAGAAATGGGGTGAGAGCTAAAATAACAAAGAGGGGAGTGGGCAGGTGTGCTCCCTCTCACGCACAGCACGGACGTGGCCACGCCAGCAGGCCCGGACGCTTGGGTTTTGTAAACGGGAGGGAGGCTCTGGGGCCAGGATGAACTGCAGCCCGATGAGCACCATCCTTTACTAAGCATGTGCCTGAGCGAGTCACCCAAAGCCTGAGTGCTCACAGCTTCTGACCTCAATTAATTAGAACAGCCCGGGAGGAATTCTGGGAAAGAAAGGAGGCCCTACAGTCATTCAATAAATACTGACTGTGGTCCTACTCAGAATGGCAGTCTCCCTCTCTCTCTCTCTCTCTCTCTCTCTCTCTCTCTCTCTCTCTATATATATATATATATATATATATATCGATATCGATATATTATTGATTTCAGAGAAGAAGGGAGAGGGAGGGAGAGAGACAAACATCAATGATGAGAGAGCATCATGGATCTCCTGCCTCCTGCATGCCCCCTACAGGGGATCGAGCCTGCAACCCAGGCGTGTGCCCTGACCGGGAATCGAACTGTGACCTCCTGGTTCTATATAGGGCGACACTCCACTCCTGAGCCTCCCGGCCAGACCAGCAGCCCGGTCCCTTAGGTGGACAGGAAGCAGTGACCTGCTCACCCCCGAGAGGCACCCGGGGGACTCCTGCCACGGGGCACGGTGTTAGCTGCCCGCTCCCTGTCAGCAGCCCTTTGACGGGAAAGGGACGGAAGCCTTTCGGCTGGCACCCTCCTCCCCCGGGTCTCCCTGACTCCGGTTTCCCTCCTCCCATGGATGTCCGTTCTCACGTTGTTCACTTCCTTCTCGGATGGAAGGCGACCCCCAGGACCAGGCTCCCGTCTCCTCTAGTCCACTCGCCCCGCTGCTCTGTCTCCCACTTATGTCAACGTTTAAATCTCTCTCCTCTCCCTCTGTTCCAGCCTCTGCCAGCGCGGCCATCGGAGACCACACTCTCGGAGATAATTAGCATATCAGATGCCGGTACCCAGCCGCCTCCCGGGTTCATTGCTGAGCCTCTCCGGTCCGATGCGATGAGCCTGGCCTACGATGCAGGCCCTGGGACATACACACGCCTGCTGGTGGCTGTGTTCATGCTTCAAGGGTTCCAGCTAAGAGTCCTCCGCTGTGGGGGCGCCCTCCCCCCTCCCCCCCACCTGTTGCCCCCACCCTCCCCGGGGCGAGGCGAGGTGAGATTGGATCAGGTCTTGTTGAACAGGGTTCACCTGCGGGGAAAACAGCGCTGAGGGAAGTAATTATCCGTTCACACGGAGCTGGCTACAAAGAAAGTGAGAAAATCGCCTTCTCAGAACTCCCAGGAAAAACATAATGGAGTTAATATTAAATAAAGGCATTGGGCAACCGCCCGCGTGCTTTTTTTTTTTTTTTTTTTTTTTTTTTTTTTTTACAGTGTGTTCTGATGTGTCCTTGATCGGGGCCTGTTTTGTTTATGATTAATGAGTGACTCACCTTGGGCCGCGTTCCGCTCCATGCATGCCTCATTATGAATCTCAGGAGGGCATTCGGTGTTTTGGGGTTTAAAAATTTAAACACACACACACACACACACACACAGCACCTCTCTGTGCCCTCTGAAGGGAAAGTGTTGGATACTGGTTACCAAATGGGCTCAGAGAGAACGGGAGGAGAGCCTGACGTGGGGGCGGTGGGTGGACACCTGGTTTGTTTGGGAAACGCCCGTAACGTTGGGAAGTGGGAGAGACCCCTCTGCCCCCAAGGCTGTACTCTGATGCTCAGGAGACTGTTAGGCCTCAGGGCCTGAGCCCAGGGGATCTGTGCCATCGGCCTTGCCCTGTGGGCGCCATGACTCAGAGGGGCTTGGGGTGCGTAGGACAGGCGGGCGTGGGCAGGGGCTCCCCGTGCGTCTCCAGGAGGGGCTGGCAGAGGGGGTGTGAAAAGGCACAAAAACAAATCAAAAGTAAACTCCGTCTGAGGCCCACGCCCTCCGACCGGATCCGTGCTTTCTCCTTCTTTCCACCGGGCTCTCGTTTCATTGCTTCTTTTCCTCTAGTTTAAGGGGCTCCCTCGGCCCCCCCTCTTTCATGGACTCGTATTTACATGTCAGATTGAGCAGGGGTTGGCCAGGGGACCTGCCAGGACCCAGATCTGATGCCGAAGGTCATCACTGGGTCGGGGGGGGGGGGGGAGGGATTGAACTGTCCCCATGTGTGTGTCTGGCAGGCTCCCGATAAAAGCATCTGATAGGAAATATCCCTGAACCTCTTCATGAGCGCGCACACGGTCCCACAGAGCAGAGGGAGGCGGAGGGTAGATGCGTGAAGGTCGATGGCGCTGCGGCTACCGATTACAGGTTTTCACAGAGACCGGGACCCTGGGGGAGGGCCCTTGTGTGCCGGGAGCCCGTCCCCCTCCGCGGGGCACATTCCTGACCCCAGGGCTTCCCGCTGCACTCGCACACCTGTGCCCGACCGCCTGCAGCCCCCCCACGGCCCCGAGCGATGCTTCCCCAGGGCACGCGTGCTCCTCCGGGCGCGCGAGTGAGGGCGCGGCACCCAGAAATGAAGGCGCGGGCATGCACAGGACTCCGCGCCTGGCTGGCCGCCCGCTCCCCGGTGGACACGGTTCGCGGGCCGCCTGACCGGCGTTACCGTCGGCCAGGTGACTGCTTTCCGTGAGAGGGGAGCCATGTCCTTTGATGCCAGCCGCTGAGACGGGGATGGAAGCACCGCGAGGCTCGGGGACCTGTGTATCACCCGGGGGGGCGAGGGCCCTCCATAGCTGTGTGACCCTGGGCGGCTCCCCCTCCTCCCCCCAACCCACCCCGCCCCGCTCCGCCCCGCTCCGCTGGCTGCTTCACTCCCAGGTGAAGGCTTTGGACTCAGAAGCCTTTCAGTCTTTTTTTTTTTTTTTTGGCCATCAATCTTCTATATTGTTTATTCTAAAAAGAGGGTCCTTCCTGGCCATGGTCTATGAGTTTATGCCAGAAAGAAACGCACAGGGAGCCCAGTGGTTGAGCGTCAATCCAGGGACAAAGAGGTCCCCGGCCCGACATGGCCAGGTGGTGTTGTGGACTCCACCCTCAGCAGGGGGGCGTGCAGAAGGTAATCCGTAGTCGGTAATGTTCTTCTCTCATCGATGTGTCTCTCTATTTCTCTCCCACCCCCTCTCTCTAAATACCAATAACAAAAATTCTTTTAAAAAAAGACATTTATGCCGAGGCTGGATTGGCTCAGTGGATGGAGCGTCAGCCTGCGGACTGAAAGGTCCCGGGTTCGATTCCGGTCAAGGGCATGTTCCTTGGTTGCCGGCACCCCCAGTCATGGGGGGTGCAAGAGGCAGCTGATTGGGGATTTTCTGTCATCGATGTTTCTAACTATCTATCCCTCTCTCTTCCTCCCTATAAAAATTTTTTTAATAAAAAATATTAAAAAAAAAAAAAAAAAGACATACATGGAGCTAACGTGAGGGCGGAACTTGAACAGGTCCTCCCTGCGAGGTTGTCCCGGGCTCCATGAGCTGAGGCCAGGGGACCACGTTTTGTGGTTTTCTATCGTCTCCGTTTGCCTCCGAGACGCGAGGCCGCCCGCCAGGCTCTGAGCGCCTGCGGTTGTGTGAGTCACTATCCCAGACCCTCACGTCCCGCTACAGACTGGCCACGCCAATGGCCGACAGACACACACAATTCTTACACCTTTGGACCTCAGCAGCGGACATGGGGAGGCTGGGACTGCGTGACGGGAGGGACATGCCAAGCACCATCTCTCTTACACATGTTTTCCTACAACCTGCCCCTTTCCACAACAAGGAGCGGCCAGGAATCCATGGAACGATTCCCCACATTACCACATAACATCTTAAAAAGTATCTTATTGATGTTTTTACAGAGAGGAAGGGATAGGGAGAGAGAGTTAGAAACATCGATGAGATCGATCAGCTGCCTCCTACACACCCACCACTGGGATGTGCCCTAACCAAGGTCCATGCCCTTGACCAAAATCAAACCTGGGGCCCTCCAGTCCACAGGCCGATGCTCTATCCACGGAGCCAAGCCGGTTAAGCCATATAACCGGGAGCCGAGAGAAAAGGAGGGGCCACAGGAGTAGACAGGCCGGCCGGGAGGCAGGCCAGAAGGACGCTCTGAGCCGTGGGCCACAGAGAGAATTCTGCTCTTTGCCTTCATTCCTCAAAGACTTCAAGGGTTTTGAAGAAGGACGGGGTGGAGGGTGGCTTTTTTCCTGTGACAAAGGTAATAATACTCAAGCCGAAACCGGTGTGGCTCGGTGGATAGAGCGTCGGTCTGCGGACTGAAGGTTATCTGGTTCGATTCCGGTCAAGGGCATGTACCTTGGTTGCGGGCACATCCCCAGTAGGAGGTGTGCAGGAGGCAGCTGGTTGAGGATTCTCTCTCATCGATGTTTCTAACTTTATATCCCTCTCCTTTCCTCTCTGTAAAAACGTCAATAAAATTATATTTTTTTAAAAAAAGGTAACACTGGACCACGTGCAGCATGGACCAGAGAAGCAAGGGTGGGTTTGGGAAGACGTCACGTGCGCCGACCACGGCAGGATGGAGATGTTGGTGACCTGAGCTTGGGCCCTGGCCCCACACCGTGCCCGGGGAGTGTCAGAGTGAGCGGGAAGCCATCTCTGAACCGCCATGCAGTGTGGGACCTTCTCTACGGCGGCCCCATTGGGTCACCCTTCGGCCATTAGCGCCATGCTAGTCGGCGACTTCCAGACTTCTCCGTTGGGTTTTCCCCGCCCCCTGGTTCTTCTATTTAATATTCGTTGCACAATTATTTAAGGTGATTCAAGCAAAAATCCGCTTGCTATGTGGGTGGCAAAGTTCAAAATTTCCGTATTGTGTCATCAGCTTTAAAAAATGGATGACCAAGAACACTTAGCAAATTCCAGGAACCTTTGACCTCCAGCTTGTTGAATATTGTAGTGTATGCGTTTTTGGGGTTTTTGTTTTTTTCTGATTTGTCCAGGACTATTTGTACTTTGGATTATTAATCTATAACCAAACACAGCCCTGGCGGGGCGAGCCCCCGACCCCCGGGACGCTGCCAGGAACATGAGCACATCTATTATCTTTTCTTTGAATTCCGTCAAATCTTTATTCCGGTATTTCCCGGAAAAAAAACCTCCCGATAAACTCAGAACTGCCTGCCATTCGTCAGCAGGAACCATGTCTGACTCAAGAGCAGAGTTCAAAAACATTTTTCCCCCCACACTCAGATGCAAAAGAAAAGCCAAACCTTCTCCCCCCCCACCACCCCCAAATACCCCCCACCCCCAACTACCCCCTCCCCCGCGGTGTTTTTAAAAAAAGTCCCGATTTTTGGAAAACGCTGTGGGACGCGGGACAAATTGTTAAAAATCAACTGTCCCGCCAGAAGCAGGACATCTGGTCACCTTAGAGAGGGAGCCAGTGGGGAGCGGAAGGTGACGGTGGAACGGCGGGCAGGGCCAGGCCCAGGGGCCCTCGGAACCGTGGAAGGAACTTGGACTTCAGGCGGCGTGCAATGAGGAGTCCTGAGCCAGGGGGTCTGAGTGGTGACTGGAGGCTGTTTCCACCTGTAGCTCGTGGTCAGGGGCAGTTTCCACCTGTAGCTCACACGCTCGGGCGCCTGAGGTAAGCGGGACATGATCCACACGGCTTTGGGCTGTGCATTATCTGTGTGTGTGTGGGGGGTGGGGGAGTGGGGGGGCGGAGGGGGTACAGACACCCTGTCAGGGACTTGGGCCCATAATGGAGCATCGGGCACTGCAGTGGCCACTCCGGGACAGCTCAGATGTAGAGGGCCTCCTGGGAAGGCACATGGACATTCTTTAAATTGTCAGCTGAGCCCGAGGCACTGGCAGAGTCCCTGTCCGGGTTTCACCCCCCGCAAGAGGGCTGGGGTGTTATTCAGGTTTTGACTTACCTTTGTCCAGGTGTCAGCAGGGGCGGGTCTAGATATGTAAATCCAGGAATGCTAGGGCCTAGTTAAGAATGCAGAGCCAAAACCTGTTTGGCTCAGTGGATAGAGCGTCGGCCTGCGGACTGAAGGGTCCCAGGTTCGATTCTAGTCAAGGGCATGTCCCTTGGTTGCGGGCACATCCCCAGTAGGGGTTGTGCAAGAGGCAGCTGATCAATGATTCTCTCTCATCAATGTTTCTAACTCTCTATCCCTCTCTCTTCCTCTCTATAAAAAAAATCAATAAAATATATTTATTTTTACAAAGCTTACAACCAGAAAGAACTGCATGGATCTGCGGTTTACCCAGGAGGTCAGAACCTCCGAGTGTCTCTCCCACTCACACCCGGATGGGACCGTCTCTCGGGGATCATGCCGGCAGCAGGTGGATGGGGGGTGGGGCACAGCCTCCCCCGGGGGTGCCCACCCACTGGAGCAGGGCCGTCCCAATGAAGCCACTGGCCAGGGCTCCTGGGGAGGCCAGGCCTCAGACCCAGAATCACAGCCCGTCACCCGTTTCCAGCTTTAATTAGCGACACAGTGAACGGGCCATAAAAACCAGAGCGGCCGGCCAGGCCTGCGGGGCTGGGGCTGTGTCAGGGGGCGCTGAGTGTGTGTGAGTGTGTGAGTGTGTGTGTGTGTGTGTGTGTGTGTGTGTGTGTTTCTGGGTAACCACGCATTCTGCACGTGGTAATTAGGGCCCCTGAGGGGGTGGCAATTCCTTTTCTTCCCCCAACCCCCATCCAAGCGTTACCAGTGGAAGGAGGAGGCCCTGAAATTCCCACACATCTGGGGCGCACAGACACTGCACTCCAATTTCCTGTCGGTGCTGCTGGCTTCTGGGGGAGGCTTCTGGGGGAATGACTCGCTAAGTAAATGATTGTTCTAAGGCCGGGACGATCCGGTCAATCAAATTAACCCCTTTTGTCCGCCGCCCCCCTCTCCACCCCGCCCCCCACCCCAACCGACCCAACCGTTCCCTTCATTTGCCTAAACTCGGTGGCTTTTGGAAAATGTGTTCAAGCTCCAAGGGACCCCCCCCCCCCCCCCCCCCGCCATTGCCCCTTGTAACCCGAGCGGGGGGACCCTAGGCCCCCGATTGTTTTGCTAATCAAGATTATTGCCCCATTGAGATGTGGCCGCACAGCCCGGCTGACAAAATTTGTCAGTTTCCCATGAAATAGTCCTGTCTGGGCAGCCCGGCACTGGCAACTATTAACATATAAATGAAGTTTCTGCCTCCTCCGCTCCCCGCCCCCCACCCCTCCCACCTCCTCACCCCCCACTCCAGCCACCACCATCCTGTGGAAGCCAGGAAAATATAAACACACCCCCAGCCCCAGCTCCCAGCCCCTTGGCGAGCTTAAATCAAACTGCTCCTTTTCTCTGGGGCCTGGAAACCCTGTGGGCCGTCTGGGGGGGGCCGGGAAGGAGGGGGGGCGCTGTCCCACAAAAAGGGGAGGGGGGCCGCCGAGAGAGAGAGAGAGAGAGAGAGAGAGAGAGAGAGAGAGGAGCTGATTTGCACAAAACTACTCTTAAGGCGCACTCTGCCAGGCCCCGTCCCCCGCTGGCAGCAACAGGCAGCTGGCCGGGCCTGTGGGGCGGCACCAATGGCCATCGGAGGGCTGGGCAGACCTCCGGACGTGGGGACGCAGGGCCCAAGAGGAGCAGGGGGTCTGGGAGAGTCATCTGGCAGCAGGATGGGGGGTCGGGGGCCAGGCAGGGTCCCCCGAGCTGGCTCAGCTCACACTGGACTCCGGGACACAAGTGGGGCTGGGCTGGGGCCTGCGGGAGCCGGGGTTTCCCACAGCCCATGGGCACGGGTTCTTAGCTGACAGAGCGACAGGAAAGCAGGCGATAAAGCTCCTGCCCTCCTCGTTCTTCCCGAATGCAGTTAGGAGAAGGGGACCAGACGTCCCGCTTTTGGAGGGACAGTCCCGATTTTTAACCATTTGTCCCGTGTCCGAAGGCGTTTTAAAAAAGTCCTGATTCTAATCTTTCCAAAAATTGGGACTTTTTAAAAACGCCGTGGGACACTGGACAAATTGTTAAAAATTGGGACATCTGGTCACCTTACCAAAGACTCTTATTATTATTACTGTTTGATTTCAGAGAGGAAGGGAGGGGGGGAGAGACCTAGCAACATCAAGGATGAGGGAGAATCAGTGATTGGCTGCCTGCTGCACACCCTTTCTTGGGGATCGAACCCACAACCCCAGGCATGTGCTCCTTGCCTGGAAGCAAACCCGGGACCCTTCGCGCGGCAGGCTGACAGCAGTCCGACGCGCTTATCTACGGAATCACACCGGCTAGGGCCAGACTGTGTGCTTTATGTTACCATCGAAAGCAGTGGTCGGCAAACTCATCAGTCCGCAGAGCCAAATATCCACAGCACAACTGAGATTTCTTTGGGGAGCCAAAATTTCTAAACTTAAACTTCTTCTAAGGCCACTTCTTCACAATAGACTCGCCCAGGCCTGCCTGCTGGTCGAACTCCTGGTCCAGGGGACAATTTGCATATCAGCCTTTTATTCTATAGGACAGACGCTGAGTGGCCAGATTATTATGCGTTCAGAGATCATGTGTGTGAACACATGAAACTACGTAGGTGTTATATACAGGGTTCCCCACCCCCCAAATGTATACACATTTGAATAACGATTCGTTCCAATGGGTTAAATCTGAAAAGAAACATCATTTGAGCTGTCAGCCGTTAAGAGGGCATGCATTTTGGGGAGAACCCTTACAAATGCGTCTGCGAGGCCACCGTCTTGGCCGCCTGGGGTGGCATCACTTCCGGAGAGACAGCTGTGCCAGGAGCCCGCGTGGCTGGAGGCGCAGCCGGGCGTCTCCGGGAATGTGTCCTGGGCTTTGCAGGGCGGACACGGATGCAGACCGGCCCTGCGATCCGATCTCCCCCGGGGCCGCCTGCTGGTGACGTCCTCCAGACGCCAGAGGCTTTATGGTGCCGGGGAGGAGCGGGGAGAAGGGCCAGCTTCCGGGGCCGGACAGGCAAAGGTACCCAGGGCGGACGGGCTCCGGGAAGCCCCCCTCGGCTCCCTCATCACACCCCGCCAGGCCACAGGGTCCCAGCCTGGCTGTTTCCTGCAGCAGTTCTATGTTGCAGATGCTCAGGCTGCCCGCCCGGGAAGCAGCCAGCGTTGGCACAGACGGACTGGTTAGCATTTCAAAGTGCTCATGGGCATGTCCCCCTTCGCCAGGGTGAGGCTGAAGGGAGCTTCTCTCTTTTCAGGGCGCAGCCCGTGGGGGGTGAGGGAGGGGGTCTTCCCAGAGCCAGTCCCGAAAGCTGATCCCACCGTGAGGGATGGCTGATCACCACCCTGACTCACCCCTTCCCACCAGGCCCAGCGGCCAGCAGGGCACGCCTCAGGGGGATGAATGCGGGCGCGGTGCTGGTCACTTCGGCGTCGGCAGAGCACAAGGAAATTTAAATGGGGTGGAAGGACGGAGCCAGCACGCCCTGCAGCGAGAGACAGAGAGTGAGCGGGGACGGCAGGACCTGCGTGAGTGGCAGAGGGGCCACCAGCGCCACGTGGTTGTGGGGCATTTGCAACGTGGCCAAGGCGCCGTGAGACGAGCTGTAAGTGTAAGATACACACTGGATTTCTTTAGGAAAAAAAAAAAAAAAAAAAAATATATATATATATATATATATATATATATATATATATATATACACATGTAATGATTTCAGAGAGGAAGGGGGAAGGAGAGGGCGATCGAAACATCCCCAATGAGAGAGAATCGTGGATCAGCTGCCCCCTGCACGCCCCACCATGGGGATCAAGCCCGCACCCCTGACCGGGAATCGAACCGTGACCTCCTGGTTCCTAGGTTTGCAGTAAATCACCGAGCCATGCTGCTTCCTAGGTCTGGATTCCAAAGGCGGAGGACACAGAAGAGCAGGCCGAGGTCTCACTGTGTTCCCATACGGATTGCGTGTGGAAGTGAGACTTTGGGCTGATCAGCTTAAACGATGCGTCTTATGAAGACGACCTGAGTTTGTTTATTTCTTTCTGCTTTTGTGCCTGTGGCGACCGGGAGGCTTCCCCGGGCTCCGAACCTTCCGTTTCAACGCCTCCTTCGCTCCCTCCCCGCACCTGCCTCCGCCTAAACCCTCTTCCTGTGCTGCTGCTTCCAGACCCCTCCTCCCTCCGGGGACAGACACTGCCTATCTGATCTGGCTTTCCTTCTGCACCGGCCCCAGGCACACGATAAGGGCCAGGCGCATATCTCCAGGCTGCCTGAAGCGGGTTGGGGCGGGGGGTGGGGGGATCAGCTCTGAAGGCCCCCCGGTCACCAGGCAGCACGGACTGGCCACCGGCTTGCTTGTAAGGAAGACTTGACTCAAGACAAGAGATGAGGGACTGAGCTCAACCCCCCAATGCAAGGACCCTGGGACTGTGCGGCCTCAGAGCGGGGAGAGGCGTGGTGGGAGGGGAAGGACGAAGACCAGCCATCAGGGGAGGGGAGGGGAGAGTCTTGGCAAACTCACCCCCAAGATTCTCCCCAAGGACGAGCCCAGTGAGGGCTGAGGGGCTGCCACCGAGGCTCCAAGAAGCACATGTTGGTGTTCGTGTCTGATATGTGATGTGCTGGGCGGGGGGGGGGGGGGGGCCGGTATGCCCTGGTCTAAGGGTATCCCCTAGCCCTGTGGTCCACAAACTGCAGCTCTTGAGCCACAGGCGGATCTTTGGCCCCTTGAGTGTGGCTCTTCCACAAAACACCACGGCCTGGGCGAGTCTGTGTTGAAGAAGTGGCCTTAGGAGAAGTTTACGTTTAAACAATGTGGCTCTCCAAAGACATTCAGTCGTCGTCCTGTTGGTATTTGGCTCTGTGGACGCATGAGTTTGCCAATCACTGCCCTAGCCCCTCGTCCCCGGCCCCGTGGTCCTGGATGGTGGCCAGTGACTATACCTGCTCCCAGGCCTGGCACACAGCCTCTCACCCACCCCTGGGCCTCCCCCTCACGCCCCTTCCCTGGTGAAGGGGGGCATTGTAACACCTGGAGGAGGGGGGCCCCGCGGGAGGAGGCTAGGTCCCTGCACGATCCCCGAGGGGGAGGTCCCTCCAGGTTCCAGCTCTGCTCGGGTGGCCCCTGAAGGTGAACTACACGCCTATCTGTGAAGTGTCTAGGATAAGGTGGCCAGGTGTCCCGCTTTTGGAAATCGGGATTTTTTTTTAAATGCCAAGGGACGCGGGACAAATTTTTAAAAATCAGGACTGTCCCGCCAAAAGCGGGCCGTCTGGTCACCTTAGTCTAGGACCGGGGTCGGCAAATTCGTTTGTCCTCAGAGCCAAATACCAACAGGACAACCACTGACATTTCTCTGGAGAGCCACATTTTTTTAAAAACTCCTTCTAACGCCACTTCTTCAACACAGACTCGCCCAGGCCGTGGTGTTTTGTGGAAGAGCCACGCTCAAGGGGCCAGAGAGCCGCAGTTTGCCGACCACAGGTCTGGGAGGTTGGCTCTCTCTCGTAACACCGAGCACAGCCTTAGCCTGTCCCAGGGCTGCTGGGAAGGCGGAGGACTGGGCTGTTAGCTGGGGGGGAGGTGGGGGCAGGGAGGGGTGGGGGGTAGCGGATGCCTCCCACATTCCCTCCTGATAGCCGCCGGGCGAATAGCTGCAGGGTCAGGTGCCGGGCCGCCTGGATTCCTGGCCGCGTCAGCACCGGGTGCCTGCGTTACCGACGGCAAAGCCATCCAGGCGCAGCGGCCGGACTGCAGAGTGCGGCCCAGCACGCCGCCCCGGGACCGGAGCGCCGGCACCGGCACGCCAGGAATCCGGGCCGGTGGCCTTCCCAGGCCTGCAGGCCATGGTCTTATCTATAGGGTTTTGGGCTCCGAGCCGGACCGCCGATGGTAGAGGAAGCGGCTGGAACATGCCAGCGTGGGCCCCAGGGCAGCGCTGAGAGGGGACCCCGCCTGGGGCTCCAGCCTTGGGACCGGCAGCCCCTCTTTTTAGGGCGAACACGGAGGAGGCGCCGCCACCCGTTCCCACCGCCCCATCACGCGCGGTTTGGGATGTTGGGGGCGGGGGAGGGGAATGGGGGCGTGAGGGCTTCCTCGATGTTTCTGAAAAATGGAGTTTAAAAATGTAGAGACTACGCTGACCGGTGAGGCTCAGCGGATAGAGCGTGGGCCCACAGACAGAAAGGTCCCAGGTTTGATTCCGGTCAAGGGCACAGGCCTGGGTTGTGGGCATGCAGAAGGCAGCCGATCCATGGTTCTCTCTCATCATAAATGTTTCTATCTCTCTCTCCCTCTCCCTTCCTCTCTGAAATCAATAAAGAAATCTTTTTTTTAATTTTTTTTTTAATGTATAGACCAGCCTCAGCTAGAGCCATGGTCGGCAAACTCATTCATCCACAGAGCCAAATGTCAACAGGACAATAATTAAAACTTCTTTGGAGAGCCACATTTTTTTAAATTTAAACTCCTTCTAACGCCACTTCTTCAACACAGACTCGCCCAGGCCGTGGTGTTTTGTGGAAGAGCCACACTCAAGGGGCCAAAGAGCCGCCTGTGGCTCGAGAGCCGCACTTTGCCCACCACGGGGCCAGGACAATGCCCTATCTTCTTTAGATGCCATTAATTTAATTTTATTTTTTTATGTTCAAGAGATCACGCACACCGGCTCCAGGCCGCCCCCCGGTGACGGAGGCTGAATGCCGTCCAGCCCCCCGGGGGGCCTCAGGCCCGGGCAGGTGAGCCTCCCGTCCAAGGGGAGGCACCGGCCTCGTCTCTGTTTTCAATCACCTCCGGCCTCGATGGGTGTATACAGAGTCTGTCAGCAAAGAGTTAAAGGAGAAACTGTAAAACATGATAGAAACAATATGAGGCCTACCATCTCGACGGCTGCCAAGACTAGCAAATAATCAAACTCCGACCACAAAGCCCTGCAGATCCGCCGTGGCACCGGCCCCCGCTCCAGAACAAAGCGGCGCGATCCGCCTCCCCACCCTCTCCGCTCCGTCTCCCGCTGTCAAGGGGCTCGGGGCTTAAGGAGAGGAGAAATTCCCACATCGGGGAGAGGGGGGATTCCGCCCCCCGGGGAGCCATGCCGATCAGAATTGGGAAAATGGGCAATTAAAAGAAGATCTGGTGTGATTGTATGGGGGGAGGCGGGTCCGGGGAGGGGGCATGGGAGAGCAGTTCTGCTTTCCTAGAATGTAACGCCAGCCCAGCGAGGTGCTAAAGAGCCCCCCATCATCCCACCGCAGCCCACAACTCTTTTCCTTTTTTATAAAAAAAAAATATTTTTATTGATTTTATTGTTTTTTTGTGTTTGTTTGTTTTTTTAACAGAGAGGAAGGGAGGGGGAGAGAGAGCCAGAAACATCGATGAGAGAGAAACATCCATCAGCCGCCTCCTGCACACCTCCTACTGGGGATGTGCCTGCAACCAAGGCACATGCCCTTGACCGGAATCGAACCTGGGACCCTTCAGTCTGAAGGCCAATACTCTACCCACTGAGCCACACCGGCCAGGGCGTCCCTTTTCCTCTTTAGGCACAAGATCTGTCATCCTGTGGGGGGCCCTCGTTTTGCAGAGTCTCCCCTCCCCCCAATAGAGGTGGACGCCTGGGAACTGGGGCCCCCGCAGACTCAGCCTCAGGCTGGGCCTCCGAGCAAGGCCGCCTGAGCTCCTAGCTCCCCCAGGCCCGGAGGCTCCGGGATGCGAGGGCCGCGGCGGCCGCACACGGGGCCTGACCACGCATGGCTCCGGCGTGGCCCCTGCTTGGAGGGTTTCTCTCCATCTGACACGGAGGCACCGGCCACGGGGCGGAAAACAGGAGCAGGTTTTGTGCCACCAGACCACCCCCCTTGCTCCTGGCTCAGAGGGGGGAAAAGTAATCACGGGCTGGCATCCATCCCCAATTGCCTAACTAAGACTTCAGATGGAAGCTCCATTTGCTGTGAGAACTGTGTCCAAATCCGGGGTAACGCCGCCCCTTTTCCTCGGTTTCCGTGTTTCTCCTGCTGGTGTGTATGTTTAGCCTCAGTTATTTAAGAGGATCCTATCCGCCAGCCTGCCTCCCGACCCCCCCCCCCCAAAAAAAAATATGTAGAAAGAGGCCAACCGCTCTGTTTTTCAGTCTCCCTCACGTCCAAGCTTTCGCAGCCCCGCAGGGGGCTCCTAGGCGTTAACGGGGGTTAAGCTAACCAAACCCACGCCCGTGGCCGGCGCAGGAAGGCCGGGCACCTCGCCGGCGCCATGGCAGACGGACACTGTGCCGCGGAAATACGGCGCCTTCTCCAGGCGTCTCCAACTACTGCTGCGCCCGATACGCTTCTTCTGGAACGCGCTTTGATCTTTTTCTTTTTCTTTTTTTCGTTTCACAGACCACGATGCTGCCCTTAGGGGAATGAATCGCTTCCCCGGGGGCCGACCTCACTCCCAGTCCGCGCCGGGAGCCAGCCCTTCGCCAGTGGCCACGGAGCATCCTCCTCCTCCTCCGATGACCCTTTTCTCTTCGAAAGGGAACGGGGACCGGACTCGTGAGGACCGAACGTGGCCAGAGCGGCCGCAGCGAAAGCCAGCCCGGAGCTCCCCGTGTGCGGGGCGTGGGGACGGCTCCGCGGAGCCGGCGCCCGGGACCTGGGTCCGGGGGTCAGGACACTGGAGCCGCCAGCGACCTCAGCCAGGGGGCGGTCGCCCTCCGGCATCGAGCAGGTGCCGCCCGGCCCTGGCCAACCCCCCAGTGCCCTCCAGGAGTGCGTTTTCCTTCACTTCCTGCAAAGCCGCTCTCCCTCCCCTGCGTGTTCCACTTGTTTGTTTATATAGAGAGAGTTAGAAACATCGATGAGAGAGAAACATCCATCAGCTGCCTCCTGTACACCCCTACTGGGGATGTGCCCGCAACCAAGAATCGAACCCAGGACCCCTCAGTCCACAGGCCGACGCTCTATCCACTGAGCCAGACGGGCCAGGGCCTCTCCCGTCTTCCATTGCGCTCACAGAGGCCCACCCCGACGGCTCGAAGCCTCTCCTCGCAGTCACAAAGGCAGAGGAACTGCAGGTTACGGCCACAATCCAGCCTCCCTTCCCTCCCCCCCCCACACTGTGCCGGCCGCGGCCGCGGGCTGGCAGCCGTCGGGGGTCTGACATGCTTCCTCCGTGCAGCAAAGTGGGGGAACAATGTGACAAATTATGAACAAGCCCGGAGCCCAGTCTGCGGAATTCCTCCCTTTGTGAGCCTCCGTCACGTGTCAGCTGGGCCTCGGGGGCCGCGGGGCCAAGGGGGGGGTGGGCGGGGGACATCCCAGCAGCAGGCCGGTGGTGGCTCAGGGCCCTCCTCGGCCTGCCCGGCCTCCCTCCTCGCTGTTGGGAAGACTCTTTGGCAGGAGGACAGAACTGCAAGCAAGTGACACACTGTTCTCTAAATCCACTGGAGACCCGCGGGCTCCTCCCCGATGTCAGAGCAAGCCCGTGCCCTTGGCAGTGACTGCCGCTCCTTCCCTGGTGAGACTTTGAACTTGTTAACAACAACAACAAAAAATGTCTTTATTGATTTTAGAAAGAGAGGAAGGGGGGGGGGAGAGAGAGAGAGAGAGAGAGGGAGCGGGCGCGAGGGAGGGGGGGGGAGAGAGGGAGAGAGAGAGAGAGAGAGAGAGAGAGAGGCATCAATGGGCGGCTTCCTGTAAGCACTCCAACCAGGAACCAACGTCCAACCTGGGCAAGTGCCTAATTGGGATCACACCAGTGGGTTTGGTTTCCTGGAGAAGCGGAGGAATTGCTGGCCTCCCAGAGGCACCGAGGGCCCCCCCAAACCGCCCTCTGGTGCCCCCCACTCAGCCCTCCGCGCTTTTGTGCTTGCTGCGGGGCTTGGCAGGTTCCTGGCCGGGGTAGCCAGCCAGTCCCAGCCTGGGGGGGATAAAGATCGCACACCTCGCTCCCTCTGGGCTTCAGAAGCCACCGTCCCGGTACGCAGTGGTTTGGGTAGGGCTGGGGGCACACGCAGGCCGGAAGAGGGTTTTCACAGGGAGACGCAGGCCCGCTTCGGCCGCAGGCGGCGGGCGCGGAGGTGTGAGACGGGCCAGCCCACGGGTGCCTGCGTGGGTGCGGCCTGTCTGCAGTGCCAGCGCCGGGCCCTCACGTATCAGAGCCCCACTGATCTCATCCGCCTGGCACAGCCCAGCAGGCACGCGGGGAACAATGGCCTCACTATGCCTGCCCGGAGCCGCGACGTCGCTGTGCCCGTTAGTTATAAAGGCTGGCGGGAAGATGGATGTTATGTTAGACATCGGGGCCAGGCCGCGAGGGGCCTGCAGGCGGTCCGAGCAGCTGGTCTGTGGGCGCCTGCTCTCTCCCTGGCTCTCTTTCTGAGGAAGTGAACTTGTGGTGTTTCCTCTCACGGCGGTGATGGGGGCTTTTGAAGTGGGCCTGCAGCTTCACCTTGTTTGCACGCACGTGTGCACACACACACATCATCTCACTGAGCACACGCGCGCGCGCGCACACACACACACACATCACCTTGCTGAGCACACACACACACACATGCACACATACCATCACCTTGCTGAGAACACACACACACACACACACACACACCATCACCTTGCTGAGAACACACACACACACACACACACACACCATCACCTTGCTGAGAGCACACACACACACACGCACACACACGCACACACACACACACACCATCACCTTGCTGAGAACACACACACACACACACACACACACCATCACCTTGCTGAGAGCACACACACACACACACACACACACACACAAGTGACAGCTGGGGACAGGTTGATTTAGCTCGGGCATATGGGCAATGTTGTTAAGAGGTGACCTCGCCCCGTTAGCCGACGTGAATGATTCATGGCCCGTCCCCGGGGCCTGCAGCAGGCGGCTCCTGCTTGAGAGAGTGACTTTATTGGGGTCCTCGGGGGCTCCCGACCACCGTTGGCCGCACGTCCGTCATGCTCAGCCCGGGCACGTGTTTCCAGCAGCAAATGCTCCTGACCCAGAAAGAACAACACGTGCTGGCTCTCCTGGGCTGCCAGCACCCGCTCAGACCCAGGGCCCCTCCCGGGAGCTCCGGCGCAGCGCAGAAGGCCCACTGGCATCCGGTCAGAGCCAACCCCGCCGCTCACTGGCAAAGCCACACCCTCTGGTGCGGTGACCCGACCTCAAGGGTCGCGGGGAGAGGAAGGGCAGATCCCGCAGGAGGAGCCACACCTTCGGGCGGAGGCTCACCTGCGTCTGTCAGTCTGTCTGCACCACCTCGGAAATGCAGCAAGGAAGCCCACGTCCCCCCTCCATCCTTTCATCCTGCACCTTTTCAGGGCAGTGCAGGGGTTTTGTTTTTTTAATATTTTTTGCAATTGATTTCAGAGAGGAAGGGGGGAAGAGAGAGAGAGAGAGAGAGAGAGAGAGAGAGAGAGAGAGAGAGAGAGAGAAACATCACTGATGAGAAAGAAGCATGGATCAGCTGCCTCCTGCACGCCCCCCACTGGGGATGGAGCCCACAACCCAGGCCTGTGCCCTGAACGGGAATCAAACCCTGACCTCCTGGTTCACAGGTCAGCACGCAACCACTGAGCCACGCTGGCCAGGCAGCGCCAGGGATGGAGCACGGGCGGTGTTTGAGGGTTTTAGAAGCCCCTCTGCACTGAACGGGGTGAGGATGCCCTCAGGGGGCGGTGGGGACCAGGAATGGCAGTTGCACCCTCATTTTAAGGAGATTCTCTCATGCGCTTGCTTTTTTTTCATTGCAGCTCAAGGAGGCATCCAAGAGACAGCCTGGCACGAAGGCGGGTGTGGGTGTGTCAGTCAGATGCGAACGGAAGGCGTCTGGCTTTGGGGCCTTGCCTCAGCCTCACTGACCTCAGTGACAGTCGGAGCCGTAGGGCCCCAATCCCCCCACGTGCCTTCCGGCCTCAGCGTGAGTGATGCACCAGCTAATCAAGACGTCCGTGCTTCCTGTACAGTGCAGACCCTCCATAGGCATGCAGTGAATCCAGAGGGGCCGCCTGGCTGGGTGGATAGATGGCTGGCTATAGCTGGGGGGATGGGTGGACAGATAGATGGATGGACAGATAAATAATGGATAGATAGATGGATGGATGGGTGGATAAATGGATGGATGGATGGGTGGATAAATGGATGGATGATGGATGGATGGATGGATGGGTGGATAAATGGATGGATGGATGGATGGATGGATGGATGGATGGGTGGATGGATAGATGGGTGGATAAATGGATGGATGGGTGGATGGATGGATGGATGGATGGATGGATGCATGCATGGATGGATGGATGGATGGATGGGTGGATAAATGGATGGATGGATGGGTGGATAAATGGATGGATGGATGGATGGATGGATGGATGGATGGATGGGTGGATAAATGGATGGATGGATGGATGGATGGATAGATGGATGGATGGATGGGTGGATAAATGGATGGATGGATGGATGGATGGATGCATGCATGGATGGATGGGTGGATAAATGGATGGATGGATGGATGGATGGATGGACGGGTGGATAAATGGATGGATGGATGGATGGATGGGTGGATAAATGGATGGATGGATGGATGGATGGATGGATGGATGGATGGATGGATGGATGGGTGGATGCATGCATGGATGGATGGATGGATGATGGGTGGATGGATGGATGGGTGGATGGATGGATGGATGGATGGATGGATGGATGGAGGATGGATGGGTGGATGGATGGATGGATGGATGGATGGATGGATGGGTGGATGGATGGATGGATGGATGGATGGATGGATGGATGGATGGATGGATGGATGGATGGATGGATGGATGGATGGATGGGTGGATGGATGGATGGATGATGGATGGGTGGATGGATGGATGGATGCATGCATGCATGGATGGATGGATGGATGGACGGGTGGTAGAGGATAGAGATGGATGGATGGATGGATGGATGGATGGATGATGGATGGATGGATGGATGGATGGATGATGATGGATGGATGCATGGATGGATGGATGGATGGATGATTACAGAGATTCAGCCCCAGGTAGATTCTACAAGCCATCACTCAGCTATACTAGGATTTGACAAACCATGACCATGCCCAAATCCTCTGGCCACTCTTTTTGTGAATAAGGTTTTGCTGGGACACAGCCAGGATCGTTCGTGCATGCGCTGCTTTCCTGATAGTAGGCGGGTGGGAGGAATTACTCTAAAGGCGAGACCCTCTGGCCCTTTGTAGGAGCTCACAACCCTCCAGCTACACAACTACTAGATTTTCTCTGCTTTCATGTAGTTCCTCCTCTGCTTTTAAAACTTACGTAAGCTCTAGCTATGTCAGGTCCAATGGCCCTCGGAGCCGAAGGCCTCCTCCCAGATGACAAGAAGACACTTTATTTGCGTTGGAGTGAAAATAAAGCGAGTCTCTCTCTTCAAAGAGAGCGCGGGGGTCGGGGACGGGGGATGAGAAGGCTGGCTGCGGATCCGGGAGGCTCCATCGTATCCTGGATTCATAAGGTCAAACTTTACAGCCCTGTTACCGCCACACGAATAATCCCGTCACAGACAGGCCATTTCATCTCTGCATTAAATGAAAAAAAAAAAAAAAAAAGGCTCCCGTGTTTTTCTTATAACGTCGGCTACAAAAGAGCAGTATGTCACCCAAGAATTAAAAAGGAAAAATAGCATGGCCTGAGTGGCTCAGTGGTTGAGCGTCGACCTATCAACCAGGAGGTCACGGTTCAATCCCCAGTCAGGGGCCATGCCTGGGGTGTGGGCTTGATCCCTGGTGGGGGGCGGGCAGGAGGCAGCTGACCCATGATTCTCTCTCATCATTGATGTTTCTCCCTCTCTTTCTCTCTCCTCCTCTCTCTTGGAAATCAATAAAAACATATTTTAAAAAAATAAAAAGGAAAACTGTATTTTTTTAAACACACAGAGTTGTGTGCTGACATGGAAGTTAGCAAACCGTCAGGTACCCAGGTAGCCAGGAAAAGAGTGCCAGGAGCAGAAGAATGAACAGGGATTGGAAATCCCTTTACACATAGAAGCGTCCGGGGCTGAGACCAGGAGGGCAAAGGGGTGGCCAGGGTGTGAAACGTGAGGAGACATGGCAGGGAGGGGCCCACACCTGAGAAGCAGCTCCTCCTTCCTTTCCTAAGATTTTTAAAAATATGTTTTGTCGATTCTCCATAGAGGAAGAGAGAGAGACAGAGAGCCAGAAACACCGATGAGAGAGAAACATCCATCAGCTGCCTCCTGCACACCCCCCACTGGGGATGTGCCCGCACCCAAGGCACATGCCCTTAGCCGGAATCGAACCTGGGACCTTTCAGTCCGCAGGCCGACGTTCCCTCCACCGAGCCAAACCGGTCAGGACAGGAGCTCCTCCTTCAATTCGGTCTTGGATCCTGTCTCTCTCACCCTCATCCGGGCATGAAGGAGAGTTAACAGATTAACTCTTTTTTTTTTTTTTTTTTTTTTTTTTTTTTTTTTTAATATATTTTATTGATTTTTTTACAGAGAGGAGGAGAGAGGGACAGAGAGTTAGAAATATCAATGAGAGAATCATGGATCAGCTGCCTCTTGCACCACCTCTACTGGGGTTGTGCCCGCAACCAAGGTACATGCCCTTGACCAGAATCGAACCTGGGACCTTTCAGTCCTCAGGCCGATGCTCTATCCACTGAGCCAAACCAGTCTCGGCAACAGATTAACTCTTGTGGGTTCATAGACTGGTTTACATCTGAAACGTTCAGTATAAAGCTACAGATCATCGTTTACCTCTAACCTTGCCTGTGGCCTTGAAAATCATGACAACTTCGCTTATGAACGAGCTGACACATGAACACAGAAACCATCTTAGGATTGTGCAGGAAGCGTGCCCATCTGGATGCCCTGCTTGCCTTCAGCTCGGCTGGGAGGCTCGCCGAGACCGCAGGCCAGGGTGAGCCGGCACCTGGTGGGTACGGGGAAGGGACAGGCCAGCTCCACGGTGAGTCCCAGACCGTCCCAGTCCCCGGCAGGCTCCGGGAGAGGGAGCGCCCCGCAGGCCCACTCAGATGCCCACCCTCCCTCCCACTGCGGGATATCTGTCTTTGTTCCTGGAGGCATTTATTTGCGCTTTTTCTCCAACTGTTTGCGTGTCACCGGGAGTTAAAGAAGACATATTGTACGTCCTCAAGAGGAGCCGTAAAAATAATTTAGCTTATTTCTTTCATGTCGGAGTGTATTAATTCTTGCTTACATAAGGAAATACGAAAAAACAAACTGTAAACAAGGAATCACTTGGAATCAGATTATGCATGAATAATGACACGCGCTCCCATCTGAGATGTGGGGAGAAAATCTGGTTTTACTGCCAGGGGCTTTAAAAAAATGTTTTTCTCTTTCAGAGGAAATTACTCAGGATGTAATAAAAACATGTTTTCTGCTCTAAGAGGATTAATTTACCTTTTGTGTCACGAGGAAGTAAATGCAATCAATACCTCAATTCCCCTCTTCCTCGCAGAAAGACAATTTCCACGTCTGAATGCCGGGGCAGGGGCCTGTCGCTCCGGTTTCCTTACCCCGAGATTCTGTTTCTCCTCCGAGTTCTCAGAGGACGTTGGGGTTGGGACGGGGGCAGATGACGCTGTTTCCTTCTGCAGCTCTGGACTTTCTCCTCCTATCATGCACCCCGCTTCTCTTCTGACCCCACCCTCTCTCATGAGCACCCAGAGACCCAGAAGCACAAAGGGCTCCCTCTGGGGAAAGGGCAAGTGAATCACGGTGGGCTGCAGAGGCGGGTCTGCCCCATCTCTCACTTCCTCGTAGGACCTGGGACGTGTTGCCTAACCTCACCGTCCTCCCATGGCCCCGTGTGCACAAGAGGGGTACAAAACATACCTTCCTGAAGGGGCCAATAACTAGGAATGAGCGAGGGCGGTGCACAGTATCTGGGGGACCTCATTTGAGTGAGGACATCGCTTCCTGACTCATCCGTCACCTTCATGCCCGGATGTAGGCAATCTGTTGAGAAACAACCTCTCTCCTAATTGCTGTCCTCACCAGGTGCCTCCAGGATATTGGAGAGGGTTTCTCTCCTTATTGCTCTTTTCTTTGGTTTTATTTTTATTGAATCTCAGACCCAAGAGTTGGAAGGATCTTTGAAGAGCCATTTCCCCATTCATCCATCCATCCATCTCCTCATATATCCATCCATCTGTCTGTCCATCCATCCATCCACCCACCCACTCATCCATTTATCCACACATTCACCCATCTACCTACCCATCCATCCATCCATCCATCATCTTCCATATATTCATTCATCCGTCCATCCATCTCCTCATATATCCATCCATCTGTCCATCCATCCATCCACCCACCCACTCATCCATTTATCCACACATTCACCCATCTACCTATCCATCCATCCATCCATCCATCCATCTCCCATATATTCATTCATCCGTCCATCCATGCATCCATGCATGCATGCATCCATCCACCCATTCATCCATTTAGCCACACATTCACCCATTCACCTATCCATCTATCCACCCGTCTCTTGTATGTTGGATGGAGCTGCCAGATCCCTGCCTCCCATCTGCAAACCCACGTTTCATGTTTAAAAAGAAGTCTTGACAAAAAAAAAAAAAAGCCCACAGCGTGGACTCCCGGAAAACCAACGCTGGAATAATCCGGGTGGAGCGGAGCCCTGCAGCGGCCGGCTGCCCTTCAGAGAGGCCACCGGCTCACCTTTCGGAAATGTCAGACGCGGAATAAAAGGACGGGCTAACGAGGGCTCATTTCCACCGGAGCGCGCCTGCCAATCACCGCGCCGGCCGCGACCGCCTCCCACCGTCTGATGTTCCCAGCCTCCTCCGCTGTTTTAAAAATACCAGTAGTTCCCATGGCCCGATGAGTCCACATCTGCTCATTCATGCAGCACGCTTTCGCACAAAACCCACCGTGTGTGCAAGGCCCGGGGTCGGGGCTGTGGAGGAGCCCAGGGGGCTGTGTTTTGTGAAGGATCAAGGCCCCGGCTCCCCACAAGGTGGGATCTGAATTCTGGCCTCAGCACCCAGCACGTCGATATATTTATTTTATTTTTAAATATATGTTATTGATTTTTTTTATTTTTACAGAGAGGAAGGGAGAGGGATAGAGAGTCAGAAACATGTATGGGAAACATCCATCAGCTGCCTCCTGCACACCTCCTACTGGGGATGTGCCTGCAACCAAGGTACATGTCCTTGACCGGAATGGAACCTGGGACCCTTCAGTCCACAGACCGACGCTCTATCCACTGAGCCAAACCGGTTAGGGCCAGCACGTCGATTTAAATGCCACAAAGCTCCATCAGCTCAGAGACCCAGGTGAAGTAATAGAGCACCACTGGGCGTACGGAATGGCTGCTGGGATTGAGTGAGATAATAGGAGGAAAGTGTCTAGCAGGCAGAAATGGGGCTTATTATAAAAAAGAAGCAGGTCACCGGCCGGCGTGGCTCAGTGCTTAACCTTGACTTATGACCCAGGAGGTCATGGTTCGATTCCCGGTTAGACCACATGCCCAGGGGTGCAGGCTGGATCCCCAGTGGGCGATGTGCAGGAGGCAGCCCATCCATGATTCTCTCTCCTCATAGATGTTTCTCTCTCTCTCCCTCTCCCTTCCTCTCTGGAATCAATAAAAATAGACTTCTTGGTTAAATGAAGCAGGTCAATGAGAAAAAGCAGGAAAGGAGTGAGAAGGAGGCGGGGAGGAGGAGAAGGAGGCATGGTGGAGCTGGGTAGGTGACCTTCAGGAGGGAAATATGCGAGGATGGAGAGGAAAAGATGAGATCTCTGTTCCAAGGTCCTGCGGGAACCGTGAGCAAGACGGACGGGCACGGACAATGACCAGGCCACCGGTGGATAGAAAAGCAGTAGACACCTCGAAGGCGGCACCTAAATCTTGTCCTAGAGCTGGGAGGCACCCATCGCTGTGTCTCTCTCTCATGGATGTTTCCACCCCTCCCTCTCTCTTCCCCTCTCCCTAAGAATCAACAGAAAAATATCCCCGGGTGAGGATTAACAACAACAACAAAAAAACTTGGGGGGCGCCCAGAGAAGAGGAAAATGAACCATTCTATTCGGCTGTATCCGAGCTCCGGGTGAGAAGGCGTGTGTTGAGATGTTCAGGGTCTAACTCCATCCATCCACCGCGTCCCGCCTCCCGGCCTGTCAATCACCCTCACAGCCCTTTCCAATACGTCGCTCCCGTCCACCTGCCTCCAGCCAGAGCCAGGCTGCCCTCCCACTGGCCTCTGGGGCAGGGACCTGGCTCACGGGCACCCTGAGTGTCCCCCGCCTTTGAGGACCCCGAGTTCCCTCCAATCAGGAGCCTCCTGCCCCCCTCCAGGCAGCCCCACGGGCCCCCACGTGCACTCCCTCAGAAACATTGTTCCAATAACTTTTTTTTTTCAGCTTGCCATAAAAACATGCGATTATTTTTTTTTTAATTTGAAATTCATTTTCAGTCTTCTTTTATAGATCTGTCACTTATACAATGGCTAGGAAACTTTCTAAAATCAGAGCTAATTTATGAGGCCCTTCTTTTCAGCATAATGTCATGTCGTACATTAAAATGATAATGACTGGAGAGATCCGATGCTGTGCCTCTCTCTGCGGGGGGAGGGGGATGTGGGGGGAGATGGTGGGTGGGAGGCTGGTCTGGCTCTCCTGAAATAAGTCCCAGTGTGCCTGGGACTCAGCCCCCACCCAGGCTTTCATGAAAAGGGGAAAAAAGAGGGAAAAAATGTATTTTATTTTTTTATATCCTTGAAGTGAGAATAACACTGAAAAGCAGCGTATGCCCCATGCAAGAGCATGAGACCTTGGTAAGCCATTAAGGACACACGTGCACACGAAGATGACAAATTGGCCCTGAGCAGTGGTTAGAGCATCAACCTGTGCACACCAAGGGTCACAGGTTCGATTCCCGGTCAAGGGCACAGTTCCTGGGTTGCAGGTTCGATCCCTGACTCCCTTCGGGGTGCATGGGGAAGGCAGCCAATCCATGTGTCTCTCTCACATCAATGTTTCTCTCTCTCTCCCCCTCCTTCTCTCCCTTCCTTTCTCTCTCTCTCTCAAAAAAAAATCAATGGAAGAAGAACCTCAGGTGAGGAATACCCTCCAAAATAATAAACATAAAAGATTACAAATTGTGCTTTTTTTTCTAGGAGGGAAGGGGTGTGATCTGACGTGACTGAGGACAATGGAGCCAACCTGCAGCTACCGGTCCAAGCGGCACACGGGAGCGCTGGTTTGTGGGGCTAAAACACGGAATCCCAGGCCCCCACCCCTCTCAGCCCCGATTTCCAGAAACGCTCTGGGGGAGAGAGCACCCTCCAGCCACCTGCCCCCTCGCCCTCGTGTGAGTTGTCGAGGTGGCTCATGTCACTCTGTGTGCCCTGTGATGGCACCGACACACGCATGGACACGGGACTGCTGTGTCCGGCCCCGCCCTGGGAGAAGCCACTTAGCATCTGCTCAGCTCAACCAGGACTCACCTCCAGCCAAGCTCGGGGGCTTGATCTTCGCTCGTTAGACACATAACAAGGGGGAAAGTCATGTCTTTTCCTAAGAAAGAAGCCTTACAAGGAGGGAGGAGGTGGAGGAGGTAGAGGAGGAGGAGGAGGAGGAGGAGGAGGAGGAGGAGGAGGAGGGAGAAGAAGAACAGGGAAATAAGTGGCTCTTGGCCGTCCACCCTCTCCTTAAAAAACAACATTTTTATGAGCTAAATGCAAATGAATAAAAATGAATAAAAACATGTGGATTAAATTCCCCTGGAAACACTCACGGGCTTAACGTTTTAAGGGGAAAGCAGGCCCGGGGCCAAGTGCATTGTGGTCTGGCCGAGCCCAGCGGGGGGTTCTGGGGCTCATGTGCCTCGCACACCTGCTCAGCCGCCCGCCGCCCTCCGCCCCTGCACTCCCGGGAAATCGCACCCCGTGCTGGGGCCGGGGCCCTCGGCTGGCCCCGCCCCTCCCGCCAACCGGGGCACATTCCCACTCATGGCATGGCCAGAGCGGGGGAAGAGGTGGGTCTGGCCCGGAGGGTGCTTGGCTCCCCACCGTAGCTCCAACTCTGAAGCCAAATGCTCCATCCCTGCTCTGAGTTGTTGTTGTTGTTGTTGTTTTCTTTTCTTTGGCTCAGTGGATAGAGCGTCAACTTGCGGACTGAAGGGTCCCAGGTTCGATTCCGGTCAAGGGCATGTACTGTACCTTGGTTGCGGGCACATCCCCAGTAGGAGTAGTGCAAGAGGCAGCTGATGGATGACTCTCATCAATGTTTCTAACTCTCTATCCCTCCTCTTCCTCTCTGTAAAAAATCAATAAAATATATTTAAAAAATAAAAAATAAAAATAATAAAAAGACGAACTCTGAGCAAGGAAGGCATCAGGCCCAGGCTCCGTCCCAGATATGCCACCTGGAGACGTAGGAGGCTGGGGACTGAAGAGCCTGCTTTTCCATGGAGGCCCTGAGAGCCTTCGAGCACCCAAACTGAGGGCCAGCGGGTGCCAGGCTCTTTGTGATGAGCCCGACTCTGACCCGTGTCCGTTATACCTCCAAGGGGCCCTCCTGCGGGTTCTCAGGGTTGAGTGGGAAATCCATCCCAGAAAGCAGGGGCAGGAAGAGAAGGAACCTGAGCCCTCGGATGACGGCAGGTAAAGACCAGCTCCAGCTGGCCCTGCAGAGAGAGAGGCCTGAGAGTGTGCGCCCACAGGCACCCAGGGACCCGGGCTTCCACACACCGGCCCCCGCCGGGCACTGGCTGAGGGCTGGCCCACAGGGGGTGCCAATCCCCAGCAACCACCAGCTCCCGGCCTTTTGGTGGTGAGCGGCTCTGCAGCCTGAGGGTGGCTGTCACAAGAGAGAATCAGGGGGCGGGGGGGGGAGGTTGGGGGGGGGAGCTACAGCACACGTGGCAGCCTGTCCCATGGGCCAGGCCCAGGCGGCCACATGTAAGGACACGCTCCCTCCCAGGCGCTCTGCTGCGGAGAGACCAGCGCCCACGGACACGGAGCAAACACAGACGCCCTAGGAGGCCTCGGACAGCTCGGGGGAGTGGACAGGGGCCCCCTCGGGACGCGCGCTCCCGCGGTTCCACGGAGAGCCACGGGCTGTCGCACAGGACCCGGGTCCCACGCTAATGGTTCCCGTCTCCTTGGCTGTCCTCCCAGAGGCGCAGCGTCCTGTCGCTGCCACGTCCCGCTTGGAGGCAGCCAATGGCTGTGTCTCTTTCGCATCGATGTTCCTCTCTCCTCCCTCTCCCTTCCACTCTCTCTAAAAACTCAATGGGAAAAGGAAAAAAAAAAAAAAATCTATGGAAAAATAGCCTCGAGCGAGGATTAACAACAAAGGAAAAGGAAAAGGAGTAAGAAGTGAGAGTGGGTTTTCAACCCATGGCAGCCCTGATAACCTAAGCTGGTGATAACTTAAGAAGCATCTCCAACACGGCCGAGCCCTGATCCGCGCTGGGTCGGGTCCAGGTTGATAAGCGATGTCTACGGGGCAGGGAATGACGGAGGGTGCGGAGGGCGGCGAACGTCGCGTCCCTGCCAGCAGCCTTCACGTCTCGGCAAGAATCACTCAGCGGAGGAGAGCCGTTCCACCCAGCTGCCCAAGGCGAACCCAACGCCAATATTTTTAAAAATTTCATTTCCTCGGAAGGAGCTGGCCTCTCCCCAGAATGCAACATTCCCTTCACTCACCCGGCTCCCTGCTTCTCTTTCCGAACAAATTGGGAGCGCTCCTTTCCAAGCTCAGCTGCTGAGTCAGACCCCCGCCTGGCCGGCACATGCCTCTAAATTTACGGAGGAGGACGGAGGGACGGAGGGACGGAGAACTTGCAGAAAAGTAGGCGAGGGGAGGGGAAGCCGGTCTGAGCCGGAGGTCGGTGGAGAGAGGCAGGCAGAGGGGCCGCACGGCTCACCGGCGAGACCGGAGTGCTGTCTGACAACCGTGGTAACGGCTGTTTCGGAAATTAATCGTGTCATCCCCAGGCGGGGCTGTCCCCGGGCAGAGGAAGGACAGGTAGGAATTGTAACGTGTGGGAACAGAAGGCTGGATTTGTCTGCTCAGAAGCGTCGGGTTCTGGGGCCAGATGGACAATTCCGGGAAGCCCTGAGCATCACTGAGGTCTCAGCCGCCAACCCGAGAAGCAGCCACGGTTACTGTGAGGCTCGCTGCCACCGAGGCCCCTCCTTCTGGTCCCCACTCGCCCTCAATTGCAGGCATCTAATTTTTAAAATGTATATAAATTGATTTCAGAGAGGAAGGGAAAGGGAGAGAGATGGAAACATCAAGGACTGGCAGATGACCCACCTAAGAGCGGTCTTCCGCCGAGATGAGTGGAGTGGATCCAGTCTGTTTCCTGAATCTCCCATCATCCATCGGGAACACATCCTCACGTGGCCCCGGGAGAAGGTCAGGAGGTCACAAGTCCCACTGCACCAGAGGCGGCCGAGCCTCATGGCTGCTAACATCTCATTGGCCAAAGCAAGTCAGGTGGCAGATTCCAGGCTCGGCGTGAGAGAGCATGACCAAGTTCCATGGCAACGCATGGGGATGGAGAGGCGGGCCCCTTCACGTGACCAATCCATCACAAGGGCTATACAACCGCAACCTTAAAAGGCGGGAGCAGGGGCCCCTAGATACAATCATGTGATCTACCCAATACCCTCTAGAGCTCTCTACGAACCTTCTTTCTGAGGGAGCCGAGCGGCCAGCATTTTCCCAAGCCTGCCCGCTCTGTTCAGAATAAAGACCCGGCAACAGGCCATGCTTGGATGCCTCAGACCATCTGCCAACCAGCACAGCAAGGAAAGAGAAAAGATGTTAATTGTGAATGGTGTCTTCCCATGCTAATCACTTATTGGGAAGGACGTCCCCAGCCTGTTCAGAATCGCTGTCGCCTAAGGGTGCGTGCGGCTGGGTAACTTGTCTGATTACAGGATACAGAGCACTTCTCAATGGGCCTCCGCTGAGTCTGAGAGGGGGCAGGCATTAAAGAGGCCATTTCGCTTTAGGTATGCAAATACCTCCCCGAACAAAAGACCAGGACCTGCTAGGCCAGGATGGGACACAACCCCTTTTCTTTCCACCTGAAAGCATGTACCGGGGGAGGAGCAAGCTCTGTGGCAGGTGTCCACGGAGCCGTGAATGGTCCGTCATGGAGACGATGCGGGTGCCAGGACGCACGTGAGACCTCGAGCTGAACGGACTCCCTGGGCAGCCCCTCGGGGAGCCCCGGGCTGCTGTGTGGGCCTCTGGGGGAGGGGTCCCTGCTGACTTCGGGGTCATTTGACTCTGCCTCGTTGAGCTAAAACTTGCTTGTATCCCACTGGTCTTCTCGTGGCTGAAGCCAGCATTTCCACATCCACATCTGGCGGGGAGGGCAGTGGGGAAGGCAGTAAACATCGTAGAAGGACGAGGACGCATTCCTTCTTCTTGGCACGCGCGCACACACACACACACACACACACACACACACGGCTCACAGACATGGGCACACACATGTACGAAGACTGCTCTGCTTTCATCACTATGTTTCCTCTTAACATGTTTCTTGGTGCTCGGCAGGGATGTGTTATTCCGTGCGGGGTTTCAGGGGTTTCCCTCCTTCGGGAGCAGGGGTCTCTCGGGAATCTGTCTTCCCACCAGCTCGTAGGGGCTAAGAGCATCAAGGAGACGACATGAGAGCTGACTGGGGGGCATTGGATCCCAGCACCCCCAGGGGGCCCCAAATTAAAGGGGGTAGCTCAGCCGATCTGACTGTGCCAAAGGTGGTTTGCCAAGAGCGATCAGGCCGCTGCAGGGAAACAGGGATTGCTATAGATCACTTCTGACTCTTACAGGAAACTCGGGACAACCTTTCGAATGCGGCCGGCCACGATTCCTGATCCTTCCCAGCGGCCGGCGGAGTCCACATGCGAACCCTCAGCGGACGCGCAGATGGATGGGCAGATACGCGGGAAGCCAGCCTCATAAAAACGTTAACGGGAGACTCGATGTGGGTATCATGACAGTGTTATCGTGAAATGCTTTCAGCGCTGCTATCCGCTTGGCAATCTTCACAATAAAATACTGGAAAAAACATAAGCCTCACCGTCAGCCGTTTAAGGGCCCCAGTCCCTGTGGAACACAATTCGGGGTTCGGGGCTGCCAGGGTCCCCCTGCTCAGGCCGCACCGCGTCATCCCATTTGCTAGATGGTCACTGGGAAGGTGGCTCCCGCAAAGAGCCATTGCCTGAGGCTCTCTGGACACTCTCCAGACGGACAGGTGGACACTCCCCAGACGGACAGGAGATATTCCAGATGCGAAGTGCAAACAGCAAAGGAAATGCCAGCGGCCACACACTCACCCAAAGACGGAGGCAGATGAGGACATGAAAGAATCAGGATTTGAACCTGGCTCACTGGACTCCAGCCCTTGCATTCTCGGTCTAAGAATAACAGCGAACTCTTTCTTGCGTCTTCCCGCGTGCCCCGCTCTGTGGTGAATGCCCTTCACAACTCATACTCCTTACTATGCCAACTCAGAGTCCTCCTCGTCGCACCTCCCTGAAGGAGGGACTACGTTGAGGATCATCGTTCTGTAGGGCCTGTGGTCGGCAAACTGCGGCTCTCCAGCCACAGGCGGCTCTTTGGCCCCTTGAGCATTTAGCAAAGGCCAGCTGAGGAGAACCCTAATTAAGTTAATAATAATGTACCTACCTATATAGTTTACGTTTAAAAAATGTGGCTCTCCAAAGAAATGTCAACCGTTGTCCTATTGATATTTGGCTCTGTTGACTAATGAGTTTAATTTTTTTTAAATATATTTTATTGATTTTTTCACAGAGAAGAAGGGAGAGGGATACAGAGTTAGAAACATCGATGAGAGAGAATCATCAATCAGCTGCTTCTTGCACACCCCCCACCGGGGATGTGCCGGCAACCAAGGTACATGCCCTTGACCGGGATCGAACCCGGGACCTTTCAGTCCACAGGCCGACGCTCCATCCACTGAGCCAAACTGGTCCCAGCTAAATGAGTTTAGTTTTTTAAACTTAAACTTCTAACGCCACGTCTTCAACATAGACTCTCCCGCCCAGGCCGTGGTATTTTGTGGAAGAGCCACACTCCAGGGGCCAAAGAGCCGCATGGGGCTCGCGAGCCGCGGTCTGCCGACCACGGGCCTAGAGGAGGCGGTGGGAACTCGGCCCGCACCGCAGGCTGCTCCTTTCTCCCGGGGCCAGAACCAAGGCGGGACTGAGGGAGCGGGAGCCCCCGTCTGGGTCAGCTTTTCCTACAAGAGTCCTAAGGGTAGTGTGCGTTGGGAGCAATACGATAAAAGAAAAGAACGGAAGGAAGGGACGGGAGCGGCAGTCGGGCCGCCGAAGGTAACCAACCAGGACCTCGGGAGTCTGAGCGGAAAGCCGGCGGCTTTTGCAAAGCAACGTGCTGATGCGCTGAGCGCCAACGAGTCGGGGATAACGAGAAACACATGGGCTAAATTTTCCTTAAAATACACGCGTTTAAAAATTAAGAGGGAGAAAAGCGCTCGGGGAAAATGTGTTTTAAGTTCCAGACAAACTAAAAACATTCGCACCAACGGATCAAGGCGGCGGTTGAGCCCACAAAGTGAGCGGTTCGGTCCATCCGGGCAGACGGCGTGATAAAGAGGCATCTGCCGAAACCGGTGTGGCTCAGTGGATAGAGCATCGGCCTGTGGACTTAAAGGTCCCGGGTTCAATTCTGGTCAAGGGCATGGACCTTGGTTGCGGGCACATCCCCGGTGGGGGGTGTGCAGGAGGCAGCTGGTCGATGTCCCTCTCTCATTGATGTTTCTGGCTCTCTGTCCCTATCTCTTTCTCTCTCTAAGAAATCAATAAAACGTATATATATATATATATATATATATATATATATATATATATATATATATTTTTTTTAAAGCGAGAGAGAGAGGGAGAGAGAGGGCGGAGAGAGAGAGATCTACCGTGGAGGGACACGGGGACTGGCCAGGGCAGCGCTGTCGGCCCTATCGAGGCCCGCAGACGGCCGTGCGCCGGAGAGGGAGAGCGATATTGCTGTTCTTTCATTTATTTTCCAAGGAGCGCGGCCCTGCGCTCTGAACGGGACACCAATGAGTAAATAATACGGCCGGTGGAAAGCCTTTGGTGGAGAACACAACTTGTGTTTGGTGTTGTTTGAAAAGCCCTTCAACATCTGCAGGAGCAACAGGGTCAGGGAACAAGGAGGACTCGCGGGGATCCGGAAGCTGGCCGAACGCACCAGCCGAGAGGACTCTCCCGGTGCCGGCGTCTGGGTGGCAAACATGTCGTGTGTCCACGGGACCGTGGAGGCCAACACCCCGTCACCGGCAAGGCCGTCTTCCTGCTGAGAGCTCAACCGGAGGCTCCCATCCAAGGCACCAGGGGGGACGGCACTGGCACCGCCCCGTCTCCATGGCAACGGGATGCAGTGGCACGCCCCACTGGTTTCCATGGGCACACTCAGAAACAACCAACGTTCCATTATAATCTCCTTACAGAATAAAAGCCTAATAGGCGAAGTGGCCGGTTAACTGGTCGGCCGCTCAACCAATCAAAGCGTAATATGCTAATGATATGCTACAGCAGCTCAACCACTCGCTATGATGTGCACTGACCACCAGGGGGCACATGCTCCAACTGGTAGGTTAGCTTACTGCTGGGGTCCAGCAGATCGGGACTGAGCGAGACGGGCGGGACGTGCCCTGGAGCTCTCATGCGTTCCCTCCCTGGCTGGCCAACCTCCCGCATCCCTCCCCGGCCCCGATCATTCCCTTGGCCTGGCCTGTGCCCTTTCTCAATCCAGGGCCCCTCAGGGGATGTCAAACAGCCAGTTTTGGCCCAATTACGCAGACGAGTTTGTGCACCAGGCCTCTAGTATATACATATATTTGTATTGATTTCAGAGAGGAAGGAAGAGAGGGATAGAGAGAGAGAATCATGGATTGGCTGCCTCCTGCACACACCATACTGGGATGGAGCTGGAACCCAGGCATGTGCCCTGACTGGGAATCGAACCATGAACTCCTGGTTCAGAGATTGACACTCAACCACTGAGCCATGCCAAAAAAGCATGTGATAATAAAGTTAAAGGTGTAAATACTTCATCACAAGGGAAATTAGTCAAGAACTCTGAAAGTGTTTTCACTCTTAATGTGGTATACAGGGAGATATTAGAATAAGTTTAATCAATTGATCAGCCATTGTTTTTATCAATGTTGTTTTTATATCATGTTTTTGTTATTTTTCTATCATGTCTTTGTTGTTTTTATATTGTGATTATTTATTAATCAATTTATATATTACTTTCCTATACATTTTACTGATTTCCTTTCACCTCTGACACTTCTATTATAGAGAAAGGGTGAAGAGCAATATGAAAATATTTTTTATTTTAATTTTACAATATAACACTACTAGAGGCCTGATGCACAGATTCCTGCAAGAATAGGCCTTCCTTCCCCTGGCGGCCAGCACCGCCTTCACTCTGGCCCAGAGTCGCCCGCCTTTCCCCCTTCACTCCAGCCAGAGCTGCTGCCTCTTGCCTTGTTGCGTCAATTTGCATATTCCCTCCTTCTTGGCTGTGCGGGCCGCCATCTTTGGCCTGGAGCTATGGTCCATTTGCATATGGTCCTTTTGCACCCCTGAGTCGTGGAGGCATCATGAAAAGCAACAACAATATCCCTGACTGGTGTGGCTCAGTGGTTGAAGTCCCAGTCAAGGGCAAGTACCTGGGTTGTGGGTTCAAACCCCAGGCCCGGTAGGGGTGCATGGGGGAGGCAAGCAATGGATGTGTCTCTCTCACATCCATGTTTCTCTCTCCCCAGCCCCCTCCTGCCTTCCCACTCCCTAAAAGCCAGTGGAACACGTACCCTTGGGTGAGGACTGACAACAATAACAGCCACTGGAATTCCGGAGCCACGTCTCAGAGCTCCAGGGAGAGCAGCCCAACGTTCGGCTGGGAGGCTGGGGGCCGCCAGCCTGGGGCAGCTGACCAGGCCACCCACCCCCGGAGCCGCTCCTGGGCCCCGGAGCTTTCAGACCGAATCCATCTCCCTGTCCTAAGCGCGGGTCTAGCCTGTGACCCTGCCAGCCCAGAGGGGCTTCTGAAACCTGCGGAGAAAGACGTGTTTTCTTTCCCCACTCTCCAGAGCGGAGCGAGGGCAATCACCGGCTCGCCCTACAACCCATTAATTCTATATTTAGGACACGGAGCAGGGAGGGAGGGGGGCGCACACACCGGCCCCAGCCTCACACACGACGGACGGAAAAGATTGTGGATTCCCAGTGGCGATGTTGGCAGCACACAGCGCAGGCCCACAGCCTGCCATGGGGCGGGGTCCCCTCCAGCCGGGCTGTTCCCCCCCAAAGCAGGCGAGCTCATTTACCTTGGACCCACACCCCGGCACACGGAGCAGGATCGGGGGCCTCCGTCCCCACCAGAGGCCATGCGGGCCGGACAGGCCGAGGCCACGCCAGCCTGTGAGCAGCTTTAAGAGGTTTGGGTTAGCTCGGTTTTATGGGAATGAAAGCTTTTCACAAGTAAGAGGTTTTATGGGAGTTATTTTTAAAGTAATGTGTTTTTATTGGTTTCTGGTAAGATCAGTGAAATCACATGGCAGTTTGTGTGTGTTTTTTCTTTTAAAGAATTTTAAACCAAAAAAAGATGTTCCCACAACTTGCCCCAAACACAAAAGCCAAGCAAGTCAGAGGGGAGGTTTGAACACGAGGGGGCTGGTGACGAGATGGAACCGGTTCGGACAAAGCGGAAGAAGCGGGGAGGAGGACGTCATGCCGGACAGGGAGGACTCGGGGGACCCACATATGGAGGAGCAAGTACTCGCTTCTCCCTCTGACGCTGCGGCCCCGCAGACGGGACCGCCATTGGCTGTGCATGAGCATTCTCGTGAGGAAAGAGGACATATGCCTGGTCACCGAGAGCTCAGAAGATGGAGCAAATCACACTCACTCACACTCACACACACTCACACACTCACACACTCACACTCACACACACTCACACACACTCACACACTCACACACACTCACACTCACACACACTCACACACACTCACACTCACACACACTCACACTCACACTCACACACACACTCACACACACTCACACACACTCACACACACACACTCACACACACTCACACACTCACACACACACACACTCACACACTCACACACACTCACACACTCACACTCACACACACTCACACACACACACTCACACACACTCACACACACTCACACACACTCACACACACACTCACACACACTCACACACACTCACACACACTCACACACACACTCACACACACTCACACACACTCACACACTCACACACACTCACACACTCACACACACAGACACTCACACACACTCACACTCACACACACACTCACACACTCACACACACACACACTCACACACACTCACACTCACACACACACTCACACACACACACACTCACACACACACACACACACACACACACACTCACACACACACACTCACACACACACACTCACACACACACTCACACACACACACTCACACACACACATACACACTCACACACACACACACACACACCAGCGGGGGGTGGGGTATCAGACCCACAGACCACAGAGACCCAGAGTAGAACTCCGCCTTCTCCTGCTCTTGGCCTGTGTCGCCTTCGTTTTTATTGTCTTTCTATTGACTTTAGATAAACTACGATCAGGGCAAATGACATAGGCATGTCTGATGCAACCTGTGACAGACACCCTCCTCCCTCGGTGAGGAAACTGGGGGGGGTATCGGGGGGGGGGGGAGAGAGAAGGGAGAGAGAGAGAAGAGAAAGAGAAGAGAGAGAAGGAAGAGAGAGGAGAGAGAGAGAGAGAGAGAAGGAAGAGAGAGAGAGAGAGGGGGGGGGGGAGGGAGAGAGAGAGAGAGAGAGAGAGAGAGAGAGAGAGAAGGAAGAGAGAGAGAGAGAGAGAGAGAAGGAAGAGAGACAGAAACAGAGAAGGAAGAGAGAGGGGGCAGAGGAGGAAGAGAGAGAGGATGACTGGTCCATAGGCCCCCATAGGCCCCAGATATTTCAGTAGCTCTTCCCCACGGTATAACCTTAATGTGCTCTTCCTCCACACACATGTGCACATGTGGCTGTTGACTGTGTTCCACCTCCCTAAGATGCACACTCTGTGCACACGCTCCCCGCCCCCGAGGCCACTCTGTCCTCCAGGGGGGACAGCGCCCACGGGCTTCTGCTTTTGCCCAAAGTCAGGCAGCCCCCGGCTTTCTAAGCAGCAGCTCGGCGGGGAGCCTTGGGTCAGGGTCTCCCCCCTCCCCACCCCCCATCCCCAAAAAGTCCCGGACAGCCCTGGGGGCTCCGCTGGGCAGAGGTGCTCCTGGGGGGAGGCGTTTCACCTCCTTGGTCACTGACCAGGCCCCCCTCCCTCCCCTTCATCTCCCAGCGGGGCCCCCTCCTGCTTTCGGGAGCGGCTTGAGGGCCGGGGTCCCAGCGCCACCCCTCCCGCCCCCAGGCGCCCGCCCCACACACGCCTGCTTGTGCAGCTGCTCCGAGTAAATTCCTCTCGTGGGTCTCAGGTGGCCGGTTTGTTTTTATAAACAAGAACTGGAGCGACACTCCTCGGGGTCCCCCTCGGCCGGCCTGCTCTGCGGAGCGAGGGACAGGGATGACGAGAGGGGGCGGGGGGAGTCTGCACAGATGGCGGCAGCGCGGGCCCACGGAGGGGGGTTCTGTTTGGTTTGGGTGCGAGAAACACCAGCACCGCCACCGAGTCCCTCCCCCGCCCCATGCCTGCTCCTGGGACCACAGGGCATCACGGGCCCACCCATCACCCCAGATGGCATTACGCTGCTTGGGGAACACGGGGACCCCCTTGCGGGGGCCGATTTTTCCTCATTAGGAACCATGGGCCCCCGGCACCGGGGCCTCCCTCCCCGCCCAGCACGGATAATCCCTAAGCTGATTGCCAGCCGCGGGCACGGCCAAGCCTCGGCCACGGAGCGATCACCTCCCGGACCTCGGTGGGAGGCGCGGGGGAGACAGCAAAGGAGGCCAAGGAGGACTTCCGGCCGAGAGGGCGGGGACCGTGCCCATCGGGACCCCGACCAGACCCGGGAGGTGCGGTGACAGGCCCTGGAGGGCAGCTGCCAACTCCTTCATGCCCTGATGCTCCAGTGGGGGTTCCGGGGAACCCCCTCCTGAGGCCCGTCTCCCTGGGTTCCAGGTCTGGACCCCCATCCCACTGCTCAGGAACCCCCTCTTTCCCTCCCTGAGGTCAGCAGCGCAGGGAGCCGCCCTCCGCTCTCACCTCCTTCGGGGGCGCTCAGGACCCGGGCGGGGAGCTGCCCCCCTGAATGGCCTCTGGGTGACGTCCCCCCGACGGCATCGCCCACCCCCACCACCCTCCGCTCCCCCGGGGGCAGAGAGGAACCTGGAGGCCGGAGCCCCAATTCCAGACCCTTCTCCCTGCTGCCCGTGGATACGCCGAGGCTCAGAGACAGACAGGGACTTGCCCAAGGCCGCACAGCGAGCTGGTGCCTCAGGGCGTCTTCGTTGTCCCTCTCCGGACCCACCTCCAGGCCCCAAGAACCTGGCCTTGTGGAGGCGGAATGCCTTTTCTTTTCTTTTCTTTTTAATATATTTTATTGATTTTTTTATAGAGAGGAGGAGAGAGGGATAGAGAGCTAGAAACGTCGATGAGAGAGAAACATCGACCAGCTGCCTCTTGCACACACCCCCTACCGGGGATGTGCCCGAAACCAAGGTCCATGCCCCTGACCGGAATCGAACCCGGGACCCTTTAGTCCGCAGGCCGACGCTCTATCCACTGAGCCAAACCGGTTTCGGCACCTTTTCTTTTCTTAAAAAGAACCCCGTTCTCGCAGCCGGAACTGCTGACTCCAGGGAGGAGGAGGAGGTCCGTGAGAAGACAGGCCCTCGTGTCGGCTGGTCCCCAGCCTTTGGGGGGGCCCTTCGGGAGCGCCATGATGCTGTGTTTCTTTGAAATGACAACACGCCCACAGGCTCCCCCGGGGACCGCCCCCTCGGACCTCCCTGAGGCGTCTCCCAGCTCAGGGCCCCAGGAACCACGCCTCCCCCCACTTCCGGGCCATGATGGGGATTGCACGTGGGACGGGGATTTGCAGGAGCTGCCTGGAAGCACGGAGTTCCGGGAGGCCCATAGAGAGCTGGTTAAGGACACACCTCGTTATTGGAGTATTGCAGCTATTTCCTCATCTGCCCCCCATGGCCCCCCTCCACCAGGCTCCCACCCAGTTCCCACCCAGCCCCGGGCCTTCCCCACCGGCTGTCTGTGTCCGTTGGTGAGACTTTCTAATCTCCCGCCCCCTCACACCCTCTTCCTTAGGAGATGTGTCAGTCTGTTCGTGTTTCTCTGCCTCTAATTCTATCTTATTAAACAGTTTATTTTGTTCGTTAGATTTCTTGTTCTTTTATTTTTATATTCAATTGTTGATACCCTGTTTCCCCGAAAATAAGACAGTTTCTTATATTAATTTTTTCTCCCAAAGTTGCGCTAGGTCTTATTTTCGGAGGATGTCTTATTTTCGGGGAAACATGGTAGATATGTGAGGAGGAGGAGGAAGAGAGGAGGAGGAGGAGGAGGAGGAGGAGGAGGAGGAGGAGGAGGAGGAGGAGGAAATAAAAATATGAACAATAAAACAGAAACAAATACACGTCTGTCAAGGCCATGCATTCTCGAGTCAGATGCGGGTTTGGCAGCTTGAGTCCTAAGGAGAGGCCTTGGGCACATTACTCCACCTCGGGGTCCTGGCTTCCCCTCTGCAGAATGGCTTTAATGATGCTGTCTCAGGGGCGTGGAGAGGGCACTGTGAAATGTGTGGACAGCAGCTCAGTGCTGGGGGCTCAGTACTCAGCGGGAATTATTCCTACTCACCTGCGGTCGGAGCCGGCTCCGCGCACTGACCAAGTAACTCCCCGCCCCCACCCCCTCCCCCACCCCCGCCGGCCACCTCCATTCATGCACCATCAGCTTCACTCCCCCTTCCACCCCTCCCCACTGCACCCCCACTCCCAACGGTAGCAGAGTGTCCAGGCTGCCGGTGCCAGAATCCATCCCCGAGCCCGCTAATCCCCCTCGGATGTGGTTAGCTGGGGAGGGGACGGCCTCGGGGGTGGGGGTGGAGGGACTGAGCTGCAGACACAGGGCGGCATGGCTGAGCTGCCCCTGAAGTTTGCAGCCGGGAGCAACCGGGAAACAAATTAGTTCAATCCCAGAACGTAAGCCTGCGCTGACAGAGATGCATGCCGGAGCCGTGCGGAGGGAACGTGCTGCCATTTCTCATCCAGTTAGCGGGGACCGAGCTGCCGCGGGGGCCTGGGGACCCCATGGGAATCTCGGGTGCCCCGGGGGCTTCGAGCAGCTCCGGGGAGGGGGCTTGCCCTCGGGCCCATGTGTTTGGGGGCCTGAGAGTCTTGCCTGAGAGCTCAGGTCAGGGGCTTAGAGCTCAGGCCGCGGAGATGGGTAGTTCAGAGAGATGGTCCCCCTGGGAGCCTGGGACTGTGCCCTGGGCCAGGGAGGGGCAGGGGGTCAGATGGGGGTGGAGGGGCAGGCGGGACCAGCCCGGGAGGAGGGCAGGGCAGCAGGGAGCTGTCCACCTCTCTGCCCCCCACCCCAGCCCCGGGCCTGGCACACAGGAGAACTGGACTAGCACAGGAGAGGGGCAGGTGCAAGTCCCCCTGGGCTCCTTCCTGGTTCATTCACCTGTTTGCCCCCGGGTTCATTGGACCTACTGTGTGTCAGATGTTGGACATGGGCTGGAGAACTAGCACATACATTAGACCTACTGTGTGTCAGATATTGGGCTATGGGCTGGGGTATTGGGCACAAATATTGGACCTACTGTGTGTCAGATATTGGGCTATGGGCTGGGGTATTGGGCACAAATATTGGACCTGGTGTGTGTCAGGTTCTGGGCTGAGCAGACACAGAGCCTCCCCCAGGCCCTTTCTAGTCCAGTTGGTGAAACAGACACTGAAATCATCCTCAGTAGCCCTCGCTGGTTTGGAAGCCCGGCTCTTGTCCAGCCCGCCACGGGCGCACCCCCCTGCACGCCCCGCCCTGGAAGACGGCCCTCCTCCCAGAAAGCTCTGGTCCCGCCCAGCAGCTGGCTGTCCCCTCCTCCCTCCCACCCCTCGGAGCAGCTCTCCGCCGGCCCTGGAGCCGAGCTGGACGGCGATGAATGGGGCTCTGTGTGGCAGCTTGTCGCCCTCTCCACGCTGCCCCGCGCCCAGGCCCCGGGTGCTGCTGGCCGCTGCTTCCCCTGCTGTTTACAGCGCCGGGCAGCTGCTGCGCCCCCACTCCCTCCCCGGGGCTGCGGGCGGCGGGGAGGAAGCCGCTGGGCTCTGGGACCTGCTCCGCTCCAGGAAGTCGGGGCTCCGGGAGCCATGGTGAGGGGGTGCTGGGTCTGGTTTGCACTGACATCCACGGGGAAAGCCGGGCCACTGGAGCCGCTGGGGATGCGCTGGACAGGAGGGAGCACAGAACACAGCTGCAAGGATTGGAAGAAGTGGGGGTTTGTTTTCATTGCACCCCGAGAAGGCCAGCTGTAGAACTTCGTCCCTTCACCTGCTGACAGGTGTGCCAACTCAGAAAAAAAAAAAAAAAAAAAAAAAAAAAGAGGAAGACCCGAAACCGGTGTGGCTCAGTGGACAGAGCGTCGGCCTGTGGACTGAGGGGTCCTGGGTTTGATTCCGGTCAAGGGCATGTACCTTGGTTGCGGGGACATCCCCGGGGGGCTGGGGGGGGAGGTGGTGCAAGAGGCAGCCGGTCGATGATTCTCTCTCATGGATGTTTCTGACTCTCTCTCCCTCTCTCTTCCTCTCTGTAAAACAATAATAAAATACGCAGGGGTCCTCAAACTTTTTAAAGTGGGGGCCAGATCACGGTCCCTCAGAGAGCTGGAGGGCCGGACTATATGAACTACTAATTCCTACTGTAACACCTTGGCTGCGCTCACTGCCCAAAAAACCTGGCGGGCCGGATCAGACTCCTCTGCGGGCCGCACGTGGCCCGCGGGCCGTAGTTTGAAGACGCCTGAAGAGCCTGTGGGCACCTGTTCTCTCTTGGTTGAGCCGGTAGAGTCGGGCTTCTTGAGATGTGGGGGGGAAATGAACCCCGACTTCTTCCGTGGCTGGAGAAAGGGCAGCGAGGGAGTCCGCCCTGCCCGCTGGGGTCCCTCGGAACCCCGCGAGAGCAGGGCCCGCTACGACGATGCTCGGGTTCGAGGGGCCGCTATGCCTCCGCACAGGGCGTGCTGGGTAAATCACAGGCTCTGAGGGCGGTGGGGCCGTATTGTCCCGCCAGGACGTGTCCCTTTGTCCCAAAGACAATAATAACTGGTACTTTTTTGGTTTTACCAGGCAGACAGACTAATTGCACCTTTTAATCTGGATCAAACTGCTCTTGCTTACTACAAATTGGCTCTGAACCCTAAAAGCAGATGTGGGGGTGGGGGGAGGGGAGAAGGTGGGGAACATTTGCAAATAATTTAGAGGCAGAATTACCTCTGACAAACATGAGGTCATGCGGAGCTTAAACGCTTACCTGGTCGGCGGCCCAGTTCTGCTCCGGCTGAGCCGGAGGGAGGCGGGGGGCGGAGGGGGCTCCCCAGGATGGGTCCTGGCTGCCCACAGGGATTGTGAACCAAGGCAGGCCTCCTCCCGCCCCTCCACCCCCACCCCCGCCGGCCATGCCATAGGGCGCAGAACCAGGTGTAGCTAGGTCAGGGGTCGGCAAACCGCGGCTCGAGAGCCACAGGCGGCTCTTTGGCCCCTGGAGTGTGGCTCTTCCACAGAACACCACCTGTGGGTGAGCACGTACACTGCGACTGAAACTTCGCGGCCCATGCGCAGAAGCCGGTTTTCGGCGTGGGTGTGTCTATTTGCAACATTTTCCTTCTGAACCCGAGGGCCAGGTCTCCCAATGCTGATGGAGATCTTCTCTGTGGCTTTATTTTATTTTATTTTTATTTATTTATTTTTTTTTGCAAACCTGACCTGCGTCAGCACAAGACCGTTTTAAAAGGACAAGGGAGAGCGTTCTGCTTTCCCTAAGAGATGCCCCTGGACAGCGAGGGGAGAGAGGTGGACAGACTGTCCCGGAAGCTACTAGAAGCTTCTAGCCTCCTCTGGCGCGGCCAGAGGCCCCTGCCGCTGGCGGGTGGTCCAGCGGCCACAGGCCCCACCCGGAGGCAGGGCCTGAGAGCAGCGGAGTGGCCGCCTGCGGGACGCCGCCCGCGGGCTATGGCGGCACCGTCCGCCGGTGAGGGATGGGGCCGCTCCATCTCTGTCACCTGCGCGGAGGAGGAAGTGCTGTCGGGAGACAGATTAGATCATCTATTATCGCCCAGGCGGAGGGTAGACCGAGGAGGCACCTGCAGCTCGCCAGATGTTCTATCCATCATCTCTTCCTCCCTGTGCGCCCCCCCCCCCGCTCTCCAGGGGGGGCTCAGACAAGAGACTGGATGGGGAATGCCACAGGCAGCCACGGGCCCTGGCTCCTGGGCTGCGGCAATACCAGGCACAGAGGAGAACCTGGAGGGCGGGTCCTCCGGGCAGCAGTGAGGTGTGATGGGTACCTCCCCTGGAGTCCTGAAGAGAAGGCCAGTCAAGCTGAAACCGGCGTGGCTCAGTGGAAAGAGCGTCGGCCTGTGGACTGAAAGGTCCCAAGTTCGATTCCGGTCAAGGGCATGTACCTTGGTTGCAGGCACATCCCCAGTGGCGGGGGCGGGGGGGGGGCGGGGGGCAGGAGGCAGCTGATCAATGATTCTCTCTCATCGATGTTTTCTAATGCTCTATCCCTCTCTCTTCCTCTCTGTAAAATATCAATAATAGATATATATATAGTTAAAAAAAGAAGAAGGCCAGTCAATACTATAGTCATCTTCCTGGTTGTCGCCATCATCGCCATCGTCATCATCATCATCGTCATCATCAGCTTCACCAAACACTACTCCGGTCCGGGAACTCCAGGAGTTTCACCCGCACGTTTGCATCTGCCTCCCACCGCACCGTCACCAGCAGAGTGCCATCCGCGTCCCGGGTCACACCAGAGGGCGCCGAGGCCGGGAGGTGAGGCCCCAAGCCACCCCCTCACCCACCATCAGTGCCTCCTGCCTTAGGCGTGTGTCCGGATGCTGAGACCAAGCCTCACGTTCCCCCCGTAGCTTGGGGGGGCGGGGGGTATGCTCTCTTTGGGGGCCCCTTGGAGAGTGCTGCCCAGCGCACGCAGGACGGCCACGCTGGAGGCCTCGCTGAGCGGACTCCCCGGGGCAGAGACCAGTGTGGTTACCTGTGAGGGGGAGGGCGGGCCTACATCTATGTTTTTAAGAAAATGAACGGAAGGAATTTAACCTCACATCATAAGCAGAAGCAATAAATTAGAGAGGAGGAGGGGGGGGGAGACAGGAAATGGTGAGGAGAGAGGCTCGCTCCTGAGGAGGAGGAGGAGGGTCTTGGGTGATGACAACCAGCAGCCCTTCCCGGAGACGCTGGCAACGGGGCGGCCGTGTGCGCCCGGGGGAGGAGGCCGGCCCCCCGGGGATGCTCCGGGGCTGTCTTCGCTGACCTCTCTGTCCAGTGGTCCCCGGAAGGGCAATCCCAAGCTGGGGTGCTTCAGGTCAGAGAAAGGGACAAAGCTCTCCCGGGGGAATGAATGAGCATCCTTTCCTTTTTTTTTAGGTTTCAGAGAGGAAGGGAGAGGGACAGAGAGATAGAAACATTAATGATGAGAGAGAATCATGGATCGGCTGCCTCCGCTGCACACCCTCAACTGGGGAATGAGTCCGCAACCCAGGCAAGTGCCCTTGATTGGAATCGAACTCAGGACCCTTCTGTCCGCAGGCCGACGCTCTATCCACTGAGCCAAACCGGCTAGGGCTGGGCATCCTTTTTGTGACCCAAACAGGCGTGGGTAACAGGGGGTCTTGGGGGCATTTTCAGAGAGGGGCATTTCTAGCTCCTGTCCGCCTGCGAACTCCACTGGCCGTGCTGGCCAATTTGCATAAACTCCCTGCTGGGGAAAGACGGGCATAGGATCCAGCATGAGCCAATGAGACTCAGTTCTGGTGTCCAGGTCAGTGCAGCCCGTTCTGGGCCTAGGAAGTGCTCCTGGGCTGCTGGGCAGGTGCCTGAGGAATCACGCTTCCAGAGGCTTCTCTGGGCCACGTGTTTACGGGAAGGGAGAGCAGAGAGTCCCCTGGACTCCACCACCCGCTCTTCTGGGCTTCTGTTCACAGTGTGTTCTCCCCTCGAACCCAGCCGCAGGGAGACGGGCTCTGGCGAGCAGGGCGAGTCACTCCCGTCGGAAAGGCGTTCTGCTCCGGGAGGTCTTTTTTTCATCACGGAAAATGGTTAGATGCAATCAGAGGCGGGGAGAATGGCGCTCCCTCCTCCCCACACCCCCATGCCCATTGCCGGAGTCCAACCATTATTCCGGCTCTGGGCTCCTCCGTTTCATCCGCAGCCTCGCCCGGCCCGCCTCGCCCGGCGTTACTTTGAAGCCGGTCCAGACGCCATATATCTTAGAGATGCTGCGATTGCAACCTGCCCAGATCGGGAGATTTCCTTCTTCCAGAGCAGAAAGGAATCAGAGGGGACCATTGCCCTGCCTCCTCCACGGACCTGGCCCTCTCTGCGGCCGGAGAGGGTGCTGGGCATCTCTCTGGGGCAGGGGGGGGGGGGGGCGGATGCTGGTGCCTCTTGTCTGGAAATGGTCAGCTGGAGGGGGTGCCTGCAGGGCCATCTCCCCGGGCTCCCCCAGTGCCCTCCACCTGCCGTCTCGCCCAGCCCCAGCTCTGACCGCTTCCTAGGCCCACAGCGTTGATTTCTGGCTGTTCCCCGTCCCTCTCCCTCCTTCCCCAGGATGCCAAGACCCACAGATAGTCCGGGGAACCAAGCCAGCCTGAAAAGGTATTCCTCACTTCACACCCCTTCCCCCTTCCCGCCCTCCACCCCTTTCCCCCAGGAACTGGCTCCCTCCTGGACGCCGTACCAGCCTGCAGGCACCCAAGGGCCGCTGGGACTCCTACGGTAAACACGGCTGCCCTTGCTCTCCGACTGTACGTTATCTCCGTCCAGCGGGCGATCCTCCTTGAACAACTAATAAACGCAAAGAGCAACAACAACAACAACAACAACAACAACAACAAAAACACCACAAGCCAAATGATGATGACGGCCTAAAGAGCCGGAGAGAGAGATCGAAGGCCTCCGAACGTTCCCGGGCGCCTCTGGCAGCTGCGGGCACATGAAAGGCAGGGGCCGGGGGAGGGGGGCCGGGGCGTATTTCAAAGCGGACGGCTGCAGTCAGGGGGGGCGGCGTGCGGAATACGCCAAGTGTTTGAAGTGGACAGGGCTTCCAGCATGCTGCCCGGATGCCTGCACAGACTTCATAACAGATGTTCGGTCTCTGCGGGCAGATAATCGCCCGGCGGTGAGGTTGACTTGACCTGCCCGCGCGGGGCGGCTCCGAGCGCCGTAAAAAACGACGTGGGGGCCCCCCCCGCTCCTCGTTACCGGGGGGGAATGCTCGGCCACGCTTCCTTTTAAGCACATAATTGCCGGGCGGCCACCGGGCCCATCCATCCCCCTCTCCTAATGGCCGCAGCGCCGCTCGGCCGTAATTTATGGGGACAGGGTTCAGAGTTTTAATAATATTTGGATACCATCATCGCCCGCACGTCGGGGGCGCCGTGATGAATGGAAGGAGAAGGGGCTGATTTCGATTCCATGCGTGACGGTGCGAGCGTTAACCACGGGCCGCCCGGCGCGGCCGTGATGGCGAACGGCCACGGAGCCATCGGCTCATGAATTATGGATCGGGGCCCGGGGGACGCCTCGCGGCGGCGGGATCATGCGGGGACGCGGGTGCAGGAGGAACTGTCCTGTGAGGGCCTCCTCCTTATGCCGATAAATGGATTGCCGGGGAACGGATGATCGGCGCTATTTACGTCCCTCCTCTCGGCTCAAGTGGCTCCCTGGGTTGTGGCTCCTCCCTGCTCCCCTCGCCATCCCCACGTCCTCCTCGCGGCACCTCTGGGTGCCGTTCCCGGACCCTCTGCACGGCCCCTGGGTGTAGAGGGCCCCCTGGGAATGCCCATGGGTGGCCTTTAAATCAATGTCAGCTGAGTCCCAGGTGACTGGCACTGCCGTCCCCCGGAAACAGCCTCCCAAAACGTGGGAGACTGTGATCAGTACTGATTTCTTCTCTTTATCCAGGGGCTGGGAATGAGGAACAAATAGGACCTGGACTTACCCAGGTCTGGATATGCGAAACCCCAGGAATGAGGGAATGAATGGGCCCTGGGCACACCCAAAACGTCTTGGACCTTAAACCCCCCTCTGGAGATCAATAAGTGCGCTGTGTTGACTGTGGTGGGGGGTTGGCTGTTTCTCCATCAGAGTGACGGCCTCGCACCCGGCACCCAGCTTGATGAATCTATTTCTGCCTCTTGTCTCTTTCTTTCTTTCATTTCTTCATTCCCCAGCTCCGCCACTCAGGAACCTGCCTTCTCCCTTTCCGTGCAGGACACACCGCACCTGGGCGCAGCGCCCGGTTTGCCCAGAAAACCCCTGCTGGGCAGATCCGCGGGGAAAAGATGCCCGTCCAACTCAGGGCAGACTGGGTTAGGAAGGCCTTGGCGGTGTGGCGGGTGCCCTCAGAACGGGGGGAGGGGGGTGTGCACAGGCCAATGCTAACAGCGGGAGGAGGCAGCCATGCTCCAAGGAGAGGAGCGACGGGGCCAAGGTCAAGTGCAGCCCTCGCTGCGACCCACACGCAGGTGGCACGTGCACCTCTCGGCGAGGAACTCCCCCGCCCGGCACCCCTTTGTTGCCGAGCCAAGATTCCCGGTTCCCAGGGCCTCCAGCTGCCTTATCTGGCCTGAGCGTCCGCTCCCCACCGTGCGCACACGCAGCGGCCGCCCCCACAGGGCAGCCTTCGGGCGGCGGCGGCGTTTGCCAGCTTCCTCCCGCTCATCTCCGTAGACCCTGGCACCCCCTCGCTGGCTCTCCGTCTCCTCGGGAGGGTTTGTTTGGGAAGCTCAGCCAGGATAGCCGCACCCTAGGACAGCGAGGACACAGCGTGGTTAAATCTTTTTTAAAAAATGTATTTTATTGATTTCTTTACAGAGGGATAGAGAGTTAGACACATCGATGAGAGAGAAAGATGCCCACGTCGGACGCGTGGCGTGAAAAGCCTTCTGCACGTCCGAGACGTGGACTCAGGTCCTGACAGCACTGTCCGCCCCCTGCGCCCCCGACAGGGCCCACCCTGCGTGCGGTGAGGACACGCATCTGGGCCGATGGGTCCGGAGGAGCCCGCCAAGGCGAGAGCAGTGTCCCGAGGCGCCGGCTGAGCCCTGGAGCCAGCCTCGCCTGAAGCCTCCCCACCTCTGCCAACCCATGTCGGTGTCGACGCCAACATGTTCCTCGTCCGAGTCAGAGGCTCGCCCTCCAACCTCACGTCCTCAGGCCTTTCCCGGTTGGTCTGGGTCAGGGGTCGGCAAACTCACTCGTCCACAGAGCCAATCATCAGCATCACAACAACGGAGATGTCTTCGGAGAGCCACGTTGTTTAAACGTAAACTTCTAACGCCACGTCTTCAACACAGACTCGCCCAGGCCGTGGTGTTTTGTGGAAGAGCCACACTCAAGGGGCCAAAGAGCCACATGTGGCTCGTGAGCCGCGGTTTGCTGACCACGGGTCTTCGTCCTTGGCTCTCCTGCTTAAGGCGGAGCAGTGGGGGGGACCTGAGCCTCTGAGGTCGGGTGTGGAACGATGGGTTGCATTTCCAGCGGGTTCTCGGACGGACGATGCTGGAGCGGCTGGTCCAGGGATGGAAGGTGCATGAGAAGGCGCCGGGGTGGGGGGTCGGGAATCCTGGAAGAATCCTATGTTTCTCTCCCTTCTTCTCCCATCCTGTCCCCCACCCCCAAGGCCTTCCTGGGCTCTGAGGTCAAAGGTCAGAGGCCTCCTCAGAGTCCAGCAGGGAAGCTGGGCGGAGCCCCCCTGGGGCAGGGGAGCGCCTCCTGTTTGACCCCCCACCCTGCCCGCTGCCCTCCCATTGTCTGCGGCAGCTTAGAGGAGCGGGGGTGGGGCTGTTTTTTCTTTCCTTCTTCATCTTTTTTTTTTTTTTTTTTTTTTGCTGAGAAAAGCCATTAAGGGATTAACACCGATTTATGAAAATGGAGGATGATAGAGGAGCCATGGGTGACAGCATTGTGTAAACGGCACATTCATTCCGGGGACAGGCCTGCTAACTGGGAGAAATGGAGAAATGAACGCACAATGAGGAGATGCTTTTACCAGCCTGTCATTAATTAGCCCCGCAGCACAATTGTTTTATTGTCCTTTCTGAAAAATACAGAATTGAAAGGGAAACACAAGCACCGAGCAGAGTCATTATTCCCTGTCGAGGGGGGCTGGCATCTGCTTCTCCCCGCTCCTGAGGCGCCCCTCCTCCCGAAAAGGGAAGGGTGTGGGGGGGAAACTTTCCCTGGAAAAGGGGGAGATGTGGTCCCCCCAAGTGCACCTCCACATCCTCTCAACCAACGGGGTCCTTCCTGGCCTCCACCCGCCAGGGAGCGAGGGGCTGGGCGATGGGGAGTGAGCAGATGCCCTGGGGGGGCCTGGCAGCAGGAGGGAGGGACCGACCGGAGCTCGGGGGACGGGACAGGGAGGCCAGCCTGGTGGTTTCTCCCCTGGTCCCCACCAGCCTGTCCTGTGGGCTGGGCCGGAAGGCGGCTCTGCAGGCTCTGACAGGGGTCTCGCTCTCACCCACTCATTTCATCTGCAGCGGGCGCTCCAGGGCCTGAAAGATGCCCACGGCGGACGCATGGCGTGAAAAGCCTTCTGCGCGTCCGGGAGGTGGGCTCAGGGCCTGGCAGCGCTGTCCTCCCCCTGAGCCACTGGCAGGGCCGCCCTGCGGTGCGGGGGGACACGCATCTGGGCCGATGGGTTCGGAGGGGGTCTGTCAGCAGGGGCTGCTGGGGGTACATGGAGGAGGGGGTGGGCGTAGAGCCTGAGAGACCCTCAGGGGACACACAGCATGTCTGTGGAGTCCTTTTTCTTTAAAAAGAAGAAATAAATATATATATATATAATTGATTTCAGAGAGGAAGGGGGAGGGAGAGAGAGACAGAAACATCCGTGATGAGAGAGAACCATGGACCGGCTGCCTCCTGCGCGCCCCACACTGAAATGGAGCCTGCAAGCCCGGCCTGTGCCCTGACGGGGAACGGAGCCGTGACCTCCTGGTTCCTACGTCAACGCTCAACCCCGGAGCCAGGCCGGCCAGGCTGGCTATGGGAGTCGTGATGGAGGAAGTGGGCACGTGCTGGGGGCTGGCCTGGGCAGAGGATGCGGCTGCCGGATCCAGGCACAGCCCCCCGCCCCCCCTTCCAGGTATAAGGGCCGTTTGTGCCCCCAAGCGCCCCGTTTTAGACTCCACCAAGTCAGCCACAGAGAAGCTGGCCCGCGGTGGCCGTTTCTAGAAAGAGTCAGCCACCGCACAGGGTGAAGGGCGCCGGGAGAGAGAGGCGCACACAGCGGCCATGGGGGTGCGGGCGAGGAGCCCGTCCACAGTGTGGCCATTGTCCGCCCCGTGACTGCGGCCGTTGTGGGCCTCTCAGCGGGACACACGGCGGCTACAAGCGCACCATCTTCCCGGCATTGTCCTCCCGGCCCCGGCACAGCGCAGCTCTGTGCCCCACGCCCGCTCTGCCCACAAAGACGCCTTTCTCCCGGAAGGTTCCGCCCGGGGCCTCGCAGATAAACGCGGGGCGGCTGCAGACGTGCGTCCGGCCGCCCCGCGCGGCCAGGGTCCTGTGTGCCAGGCACGGCTCCAGGGCGAGGCCTCTGGCCAGGAACCAGCGGGGAGCCCCACCCCCGCACCCTCTTCCCTAAAGAGCGCCAGCCATGCTGGGCGTGAGGACAGGACATGGTCATCAGCATGGGGCACGTCATGATGATCGCTATGGCGGAAAAGGAAGCAGGTGGAGGGATACGATGGGTAGACTAGATTAAAGAATATCTATCTGTCTATCTATCTATCATCTGTCTATCTATAAGGCCAGCAGCTGGAATGCCGGAATGACAGTAACAACCGGTCTCTATGATACCCATTGTGGCCTGCCAACCTCTCGAGGCCACACCCCTCCCCCCCACCCCTCCACCAGCCCTGCCCCTCATTCGGTCCCCACATCCTGATTGGGGGTGGGGCCAGCCAGCCAACCACCGGTGGCCCCTCCCCCGGCTGGCTTAGCCCCAATCGGCCCCCATTGGGGCAGGCTGGCCCAACTCAACATGTGCATGAATTCATGCACCGGGCCTCTAGTATAGTATAGTATATATATTAATCCTCACCTGAGAATATTTTTCCAATGATTTTTTTTTTTTTTTAGAGAGAGTGGAAGAGAGAGGGATAGAAAGAGAGAAACACTGATGAGAGAGAAACACTTCGATTGGTTGCCTCCTGCACATGCCCTGACCAGGGCCCAGGGTGGGGAGGAGCCTACAACCCAGAGACATGCCCTTGGGTACGTGCCCTTGACCAGAACCGAACCTGGGAACCTTCAGTCCGCAGGCCAATGCTCTAGCTACTGAACCAAACCAGCCAGGGCAGAATATGTGTGTATTTGCTATCCTCCACCAGAACACACGTCAGCCAAGCGTGTGGCGATAGGGCATGGTGGGGAGTGCGGCCAATGGGAGCCTGCCTGCCCGTCTAAGGGACAACCACAGCTCCTGCCGCGCCTCCAACGGGGGAGAGTGGCCATGGCTGTCATCTGGACGCGAGGCTGGACTTTCCACGGAATTTCCGGAGGTTACACCCTTTCCAGTTAGAGCAGGCATAAGGCAGACTCATAGCCATCTGTTCGTCCTCTACACTGAGCCTCCTGCCAGGCAGGGAGGACACACACACACACACACACACACACACACCTTCGTACCCTTTACTCCCTGCCTGGCCAGGGAACTGAGGGGCAAACGTGACTTTTACTTTTAATATATTTTATTGATTTTTTACACAGAGGAAGGGAGAGAGATAAGAGAGCCAGAAATGTCGATGAGAGAGAAACATCAACCAGCCACCTCCTGCACTCCTACCGGGGATGTGACCGCAACCAATGTACATGTCCTTGACCGGAATCAAACCTGGGACCTTTCAGACCGCAGACCGATACTCTATCCACTGAGCCAAACCGATTTGGACATAACTTTTACTTTTTATTGAATGTATTGGGGTGCCATGGGTCCATAAACCTCAACGGGTTTTCATTCTAAGGCACCGTGACTGTTCTGCATTCAATTCTTAGCCAAGGTCATCTTCTTCCTTCTTCCAACTCCCGTAGTTGGGGGGGAGTTTTAAATGTCCCAGGGAAGGCGGCATGCTTGTTGTCACAAGCAACTTCCGATGATGTCCCACAAGGAATCCGTTCCGGCAGAACAGGCTGCCAGGAAACCGCTGTGTGAGACCCGGGAGCTAGCGATGTCCAGGTCACAACACCCGCAATCTCTGCGGCCTTTTGTCCGTGCAGTGGAGGCAGTCGGTCACATGGGTCCGTTTCCCCAGAAGCAGCTGCCGCCACCTCCCTCCGTGGCCGCCCTCCTGCTCTGCTGGTGACCGGACTGGAATCGGGCGCGTCTCCAGCCCTGGCCAGGCGATGCCAGCTCAGCCTGCCCGCTGCCCTCATTCCCTAGAAAGGCGCCTCTGCCCAGGCCAGCAGGAGCCCCTGCCAGCGCTCCGGATCCGGCGGGGAGATCAGCGTCTCCCGTGCCCGGTCTGGCCAGCTGGCAGCGGCTGCCGGAAACGCTGTCCGGAGAGAAGCCCGGGCCCGCGGAGGTGGGACAGGAGCTGTGGGCGGGTCCCTCGGGGCTGCTGCCACCCTCAGCGAGATGGCCTCGGCCTCGGCCTCTGCCTTGGCTTCTGCGGTGGCAGGAGGAGGGGCAGGCCAGAGGCGACTCCCTCTCCCTCTCTGAGCCGGGCATGAAGGGGCTCAGGGAAACCAGAGGCTGAGATAGGACCAGGGACCCAGGTCCTCTCTGCCTCCCTCTGCCGCCTCCCGGGGTGCAGAATTTGTTCTCCGGGACCCGGGTCCCTGGCAGCTCGGTTTTCTGGGTGGTGGCAAAAGAGCTGCAGGCTCCGGACCTCACACCACCACGCCTGCTCCCTCGGGGAAAGACCAGCCCGGGCGCTTTCTCTCATTGGCCCACAGGAGGAGAGGCCACGTGCCCATCTCTAAACTGATTGACAAGGGCATGAGCCACGTTCTCTAGATCGAACCAATCAGGACTCTCCCTGGGAGCAGAGGGTGGGGTCTAGGCCTCCCACACCTGAAGACTGGAGATGGGAGAAAGAAGAATTCCCCAAAGGACAAAAGGGTATTTTTGGTGAAGATGGGGAGCGAGTGATAGATGTGATGAAAACCACCACCGCCTGCCCGCCACATCCTACAGCCTTCATACCTGTTTCCTGCCCGAACCGTGTGGCTCAGTGACTAGAGCGTCGGCCTGCAGACTGAAGGGTCCCAGGTTCGATTCCGGTCAAGGACATGTACCTTGGTTGCGGGCACATCCCCAGTAGTGGGTGTGCAGGAGGCAGCTGACGGATGTTCCTCTCGCATAGATGTTTCTAACTCTCTATCCCTCTCCCTTCCTCTCTGTAAAATAATCAATAAAATATATTCTTTTTAAAAAATAAATGTTTCTTTTTTTTCGTTTAATCTTGCGTGAATTAATGTTTAAAGTTTAACCACACCATTCTAGCTACATGGGGACGTGTGATCGTCACCCTTTCCATTCACTAATTTATTCTGAACCGATTCTGGGAAGTGCCGAGAAGAAACAAACGCTACACGTCATTCATCAGGAACCAGGAAGTGTGGACACACTCGGCCACGCTCCTGGTCTCCACAAAAACTGAACCGAACTACGGTTCTTGGGACTAATCACAAGATATGAACAAGGATATGAAGAAATGGTACTGATTAAAATTATGAGGGGCAATCGAAAATATTTAACATGTAATTCCCACATGTTTCATTAACTTATAATAACCCGTTTCAATCAAGATTTTATTGCCTGACTCGTCTTGAAGGATTCTTCGCTTGAGTCATTGTTATTAAAAAATTAAAAAAAAAAAAAGACTATTTGGTTTCACTCGATTCCTTATATTCGCATAAATATTTGCAGAGAGGAAAACTTTCAAAACCGTCCTCGGTGGGAGCAGCCAAGCCTGTAAAACGTGAGGCCCAGCGGGAAGGCGTGTGCCACGAACATGCCGTGTGATGTGCAGGAGGAGCGTCACTGCCCGGGGAGGACACGCCAGGAACCACAGCCGCTGCCCTTTCAGTAAATGCTGACTCACCGGTGGGCACAGAGGCCGGGGACGATGCTGACTCACCGGAGGGCACGGAGACTGGGGACGATGCCGGGCGAATGCAGACCCTGACGCCTCAGAGCCGAGGGGCGAAGGGGAAGCAGCAGGCGTGTCCTGGGAATATGGGCCTCCTCCGTGTGTTTCTCCCGTACGCTCACCCCCAAAGAACATGCGATTAAGATCATGTCCAAGATCATGCACAAAAGTTCTTTCAACCCATTTCGTTTCAAAATCAAATGATCAAAACACTATTGCGGGGCCTGTATTGGATGCTTTTTTTTTTTTTTTTTTTTTTTGCTTTCTTAGTGGTGTCTGAAACTACCCCATCCCTGACAGAGCCCTAGATGGAACAGAAATACGGTAGTTGCAGTCTCATAATCGCACGTAATGCCACTGCACTGGATTGCTATTGCAATTCATTCTTATTATTATCTAGTGGCTGTCATTTTTTTGCAAATGTATTTTATTGATTTTTTTTACAGAGAGGAAGGGAGAGGGATAGAGAGCCAGAAACATCGATGAAAGAGAAACATGGATCAGTTGCCTCTTGCACACTCCCCACTGGGGACATGTCCTCAACCAGGGTACATGCCCTTGACCGGTATCGAACCTGGGACCCTTCGGTCCGCAGGCTGACACTCTACCCACTGAGCCACACCGGCTAGGGCTGTACTGGTTGTCATTTTTTGCTGCTGGTGGCCACGGGCCAATATCCCGTTCACTATGGCTTCCCCTTGTACGCAGGCATCCCAGCCAGGGCGTGGGGTCTGGCCCGTTGACTGGCAAGGCCATGACAAGGTGGGATGTAGGTTTCACAGCTAAACACGGAGGTGGTTCTCGCATTGTTGTTTATTAATGATTCTCTTCTTGTCCATACGAACACCTGCAGGCCTACTCCCGCCCCTCCCCGGACTTGCGGTTCTATCCTAAAGGGTAAGTGCATTTTTCCACCGCACACAGGCCATCGCCGTGACCCTAAGCTCTGTAAACACACCCGATGACCACGGTCCCATCACCATTTCCCAGCAGGCACCGGGGACACTGATGCCAAGGGGAGAGCAGTTCGAACAAACACGTGCTTCACGGTCTCCAGTGGAAGGGCGAGCAAGGTCGGAATAAACGAGCGGCACACCGACTGCCTGCTCAGGCTCCGGCTCCGCCTCCGAACCGGCTGGTTCTCCCGCCTTCCGTGCCTCCACCCGGATGGGGGGCTCCACGGGCCAGTTCCCCGGCATCTCTGGCCGTTTCTAGAAAACGCACGCCCGCGTGGATGCTGCAGACGCGGGGACGTGTGAGCGTGCCTCTTGCCAGTCTCCCTCCTCCTCGCTCACGGCACCTCGTTCCATGACGTCACAATGACCACAGGGCTGTCGCGTAAACACATGGTTCTCTCTCTGCCCCCGTCCAGATGGCCGGTCACGGGATAATGACAGCGTGTTTGTACTTACCGGGCTTAACTGCCAGATGACCGGGAAGAACATGCAAATTGCTGGGTTGTTGGAACACAGCACGCTGGGCCCAGGGGGACCTGGGTAGCGCCTGGCCGTCACCATGCTCTCACCCGGACCGTGACGGTGCGGAGGCCGGCTTTGCCGCTGTCTGTGGTGTGGGTCGGCCTTGCACCCGCTGGGCAAGGATTCATGTCCGATGACGAGGAAATGTAATGGGAGAGACTCACCCTAACCCACTTGGCTCAGTGGATAGGGCGTCAGCCTGCGGACTCAAGGGTCCCAGGTTCAATTCTGGTCAAGGGCATGTACCTTGGTTGCAAGCAGGTGCCCAGTAGGGGGGTGTGCAGGAGGCAGCTGATCCATGTTTCCAACTCTCTACCCTCTCCCGGTTAAAAAAAAAAAACACCACACCAACCCCAGAACCAGGGGGACCGGCCGCAGGAGTGGCTGAACGAGGCACCGGCTCTTGGCCCTGGAGTCCCTCATGGTTCCTAACCAGCACATTTCAGGCTCACACGTGAGCATCCATTCCCAGCCCCCCGTGGCCTGGCCCGTGCTGGCACAGAGAGATGGCAGACCACGGACCAAAGGAGCAGCACCCACAACACGACGTCATCGCTCGGGGCAGACAACAGCTCCGAGCTCCCTGGGGCGCCCCTGGTGCCAACAGAGCTGTTCCTGCTCCGCCCTTCGCTGCCCTGAGAGGATTTGCCCAGACCAGTGGTCGGCAAACTGCACTCTGATGACATAATGAGTTTGCCGACCACTGTCATATACGGCCCTTTACCTCTTTGCATACAATATGCCACAACTGCCTAATCCTCACAGTTCCAACTACACGGTAACATTTAGTCTAGTCCAGTGGCCGGCAAACTCATTCGTCAACAGAGCCTCAACGGAAGTAGGCCTGCTCTCCCTTCCTGACTTCCTCCTAGACACCCTTGTGGTTCCGAAGGAGCCAGCTGCACCCCGGCATCCAGATGCCACACCTACGACCTTGGCCATCGGCATCATCCCGCCGACCGCCTACGGGGACCGGTGTAAGGGGGCACATTTGCCTCGGGACTCAGTAATCTCAGGACACATCCCGTTTCTGGAAAGGTCAGGGGCGAGGCTCGCTCCCTCCCCTGGAATTCACCCAAGGCCCTCCTGCAGCCACACCGGAGGGCGGGGTCTTCAGGGGCGTCGCCGAGCCCTAGGATCAAGCCCGGCCTCAGCCTGTGTGTGTGTGTCTATTTTGAGCTCTCTCTTCTGTTCCATTCATCTATCTCTATCTTTACACCAACGCCACACTCTCCTGAGTGGAGCCAGAACCGTGTAAGTGGCCTTGTAACAACTACCTTCCAAAGAAAATTTGAAATCAAGCAGCAGCAGCCTACCGCTTGGTGTTGTCTTACAAAGCTGACCTGGCTCTCTTCAGTCCTTGGCGTGTCCGTGTGAACTTAAAAACCAGCTTGTCTGTGTCCGCCAAACACACACGTGGTGGAGTTTTAAGACAGCATCAAAGTGATACCGCACGATCTACAGAACAACTTGAAAAGAAGGCTCCTGAGACTTCTGACCGATGAACATGGTATATCTTTCCGCTTATTTAGACCTTTTTCGTTTCTTTTGGTGACATTTTGCAGTTTCCAGTATACTCTACACTATACACTATAGATGAACCAGTGGGAACGCAAGGACCAACTGGCTGCTGTGACGTAGTACAGGCAAGTGACTGGTAACGGTGGAACAGTGGTGATAACAAAACAAAAGAAAGCTGATTGGAAATGTAATTAGATTGAACCATATGGAATTGCCATTCTCTGCAGGTCATGGGAACGATGACATTGGCAACTTCATAGAGTTCAACCTATAATACTCCTGGAGCAGAGTCAGGGCTCAGGGCTCGCTGGTTGATTAGTGAAAGGACGGAATCAAGGGTGGCGCTTAGGTGCTGAGCTCCAGCCCATGAACGGGCGATAATGCCATTTCCTCACCCTGCAAAGGCGGGGGGTCTGGGGGGAGTGCAGGAGGGACCCAGCCAGGAGCCCAGCCCTGCAGCCCATTCTTCCCGACTGTCTCTGTATTCCCGGTTCTTTTTCTCTCTCCCCACCGTCTCTAGCTTTTTCGGGGAGGGAATGCAATCACCACGGGGCTGCATGTTTACTTTTAACCACGCGTTTTTCCCACCCCGAGCCCCGTCTGACGTTTTAACGGCCTCGGCTGGGCCGGGCACGCAGTCGGCCCGCGGTGTCTGTGCGCAGCGTGAGGCTCCTGCGTGCCCGCTGGCCGGGGGCGCCATGGCAGCCTGCCCCTCGCCTTTTATTTCCCCGCGCCCGCCCGGCCTCATCTGGAAGGGCTCTGGGCCGCGTTTCCAAGCGGTTTGTGCCGTCGGTCGCGGGCCCCGGGTTTATGGAGGGGCGGCCGGGAACGCATGCTTGCGCTTGGACTCAAATTACCGCCCTAAACGGCTCCATGGAGGGTTCCTTTTAGGGGTCACTGAGAGCCGGAGTGGAATGTTTTTCCTTCTCCGCTCCAGCCCAGGCCTTGGGGCACGAGGACCGTAAATGCAGGTAATGTGTTTTATGGCCAGATTCTCTAGGTTCATTTTCCACCTCGCTCCCCCCTTCCAGGCCCCCCCCCCCCCATAGCCATGAAACCCCACGGAGTGGTCAACCCAGCTCCTACAAAGACTAAGGGACTCGGGGTTCAGCCGAGCAACACAGCAGGGTGAGGATGATCATACTGCTTGCCCGCCAGCCCAGCAGAGGGGCCCAAACCCCAAAGAGCTGCTCGCAAGGTAGTGAGCTCCCCGTCCCCGGAGGTATTCAAGAAGCGCCCACACACCTGATTGACAACGGCGCTGTCATCGGAGCTGTACGCATCTGACCAGGAGTGGAACTAAAGGCATTTCCTCGGCCTCCTAATGCAGATCTTTTTTTTTTTTTTTTTTTGGAACAAGGGTAGCTTTCCATTGTCTCGGCCATCTTTATGGAGCATGGACCAGGAGGTTGGGAATTGTGCCTTAAAGCTACAGCAGGGATGGAGCCTTCCCTGTGGAGAGAGGGACAAGTAATGAATCAGTAATGGATGCCGAGGTGATGAAGGTAACTATGGCTCTCAGATACCGGCCGGGGCCTTGCTGTCATTTTTTCTTTTTTTTTTTTATGGGTTATTTCAAAGATGCTTCCGGACGCTGGGAGGCCACACTCCACTTTACAGATGATGAAAAATGCAAGCCCAGAAGAGGCGGCCCACGGCGCCCAGGCTTACACAGCTGCTACCTGCCCAGGCCGTGCGCCTCCGGGGCCCGCACTCTTACCGAAACCTCTGCTTCAGGTCCTCCCTGGACCACGTGAGCCCGGGTCTCCGCACACCCTCCCCCCGACTCTCACCTCGAGAAAGGTAAACAGTGCAGGTCCACTCGCTCCCTCACCTCCCACTAAACATACTGGTCCCCAGAGGTTTTCCAGTAAAAACCATCTCTCTGCCTTATGCAATTAAGCTTGCCGGCTCCAGAAAGAAAAAAAAAATTATAATAACACATTTTACTTAAAACTTGAGGCTTGATACTTGCCAGAAACTCTGGGACGGTCGTTTGGAAAGCGAGGGGGTTTGTAAAGGCCCTACTATGTGCGCAGCCCTGGGAGTGGGGGAGGGGCTGGTGGTGCCCAGATCACAGGCTGGCTATTTGCCCTTAAGAAACTTAATATCTCGTGGCAAAGACAGAAAGAGGCGAGCAGGACGGAGGCACCAGAGGACCAAGGACGAGACTGAGACAGGAGCATTTTCTGCATCCCGGATCTCGCTGTGCGTCTTTGGGCCTCTCTGAGTCTTGAGTGCTTCAGTGCTGCCCCGAACGACTCTCTGACGATGAGGACGCTCTCTACCTGCGATGCCCAATGCCGTGGGCATCGAGCTCAGGGGATGTGGTCAGTGGGACTGCAGACTGGATTATTGATTTTATGTCATTATGAATTACTTTTTTACATCGAAATACCCACAGGAGGCTAATGGCGACCCTATTGGGCAGCACAGACCCAGAAAGCGGGGGCTTGGAAGGCTCCATCTATTTGTCACAACGCGTTTTACTTAAAACTTGAGGCTTTATACTTGCCAGAACGCCCACTGTCGTTTGGAAAGCGAGCAGGGTTTGTAAAGGCCCTACTGTGTGCGCAGCCCTGGGAGGGGGTGAGGGCTGAGGGGCTGGCGGTGCCCAGACCGCAGACTGGCGATACGATATGTGGAGAGAGAGCCTCGGAGGGCTCACTGTGGCCCCTGGAACTGTCTCGAAAGCAGAAGTCCTGGCGACCCACGTGGGCCCGGGAGACAAGTCCTTCAGCCTCTCCGGGCCTCAGTTTACTTGTCTGTGAGATGGAGGTAATAACAGAACCGAGTTCACAGGGCTATTGTGAGAAATAAAGGAGATCATCGGTCTTTCAGATCTTTCTCTCTGTGCCTGAAACTTGGTAAATGCTCAATAAATATAGCTTTAAAAATGTATCGTTATGATTATTTAAAATATATTTTGTTTGATTTCAGAGAGGAAGGGAGAGAGAGAGAGAGATGAGAAACATTAATGATGAGAGAGAACCATGGCTCGGCTGCCTCCTGCACGCCCCACACCGGGGATCAAGCCTGAAGCCGAGGCAAATGCCCTGACCGGGAATCGAACTGTGAGCTCCTGGTTCAGAGGTCAATGCTCAACCACGGAGCCGCACCGGTGTTAGTAACGGAGCTGAGCATTTACTCCGCTTTCTGAAACCACACCTTGTTGGCCTAGCAACCCACTCTCATCAGAGAGGCATCGGGATCCTCTGAAAACCATCTTCTCCCTTTTTTCAGTCTGAAACACTTCATTACGGAAAAGTCCACACACACACACACACACACACACACACACACACACACACACGGAAGCTGGAGAGCGGCGTACTGACCCCAGCCGGGCGCCCCCTCTCCTGCTCAGTTGTCATCCGCACGTGGCCAAGCCCCCAGCGTCTGTATTCACTGCTCACCGCCGGGACTTTTGTAAGCAAACACGAGGCATGGCATTTTCATCCACGTCTCAACATACATGCCACTTTTTACAAAGGTCTCTTAAAACACACACACACTCACACACACACGCGCACACACATGCTCACACACAGACGCTCACACATGCTCACACACACACACACACGCTCACACACACACGCTCACACATGCTCACACACACACACACGTTGTGAAAGTGCTCTGCTTTTATTGTATTTGGAGGGCACTGCGTGAGGTGCAAGCTAACTGAACTTTCTGTGGGGACCATTTTGTCATAAATCCAAGAACACCTTCCAAGCCATCTTCTCGGCCCTGGCCGGTGTGGCTCAGTGGGTTGGGCATCGGTTGCCCAACTGGAAGGTCGCCGGTTTGACTCCCATTCGGGGCGCCGGCTCCGGTTGCAGGCTCCCTCCTCGGTCGGGGGCGTGCAGCTGACCCCATGTTTTGCTTTCACATCAACGCCTCTCTCTCCCTCTAGGTCCCTTCTTGTCTCTTGAAAAAAAAGATATGTATGAACTAAAATAAAAATAAAAACATCTTCATGCCCAGCCGGTGTGGCTCAATGGTTGAGCGCAGACCTATGAACCAGGAGGTCACAGTTCGAGTCCACCAAGCTCATCCTCTCCATCAGCCCGGGCTCATCTCTTGGGGCCCCACTACTGAGCTGACCTCGTCCAACTCACAGGCTCCGAAATGTTGATCTCCTTTTTTTTGTTTGTTTAGAGAGAGAGAGTGTGTGTGTGTAAGTGGGGATGAGGGGGAGGGAGGGAGGGAAAGGGAGAAAGAGAGAGAGAGAGAGAGAGAGAGAGAGAGAGAGAGAGAGAGAGAGAGAGAGAAGCATCGACGAGAGAGAGACACGATGACTAGCTGCCTCCTGCATGCACCCCGCCCGGGGCGGGTACAGTCCTGCACCAGGTGTGGCCGGAACAGCGGGCAGACTTGTTTGTCTCACAGTTTCCGGACCGAGGGGGACTGGCCTCACCCCTGGCTGTGCTTGGATTCCCGCCTGTGGCCAGCGGCGGTCTCCAATGCTTCATTCTAAACACACGGGCCTATTTTGGGAAAACAAGTTGGCCTGGAATGACCCCGGCCAGCTGGTGTGGATACGCACGCGGTCACCTGACCCGATCAATAAAGACAGCGGACAGACACTTACAGCGGGCCGGCCGGCCACTCTCCCCGGGGGTGTGGCTGCGCACCGGCCTTCGCACACAATCGGCTCGCAGGGCACGGCCGTGTTACTGGCCTGGACACTGGAGCTGCTCTGCGCCGGGAATGACATTTCCAATGACAGCGTCGGTCCAAGATTCTAAAAGTGTAGTCGAAACCAGTTTGGCTCAGTGGATAGAGCGTCAGCCTGCGGACTGAAAGGTCCCGGGTTCGATTCCCGGGTCAAGGGCATGTACCTTGGTTGCAGGCACATCCCCAGTAGGGGGGGTGCAAGAGGCAGCTGATTAATGATTCTTTCTCATTCATGTTTCTAACTCTCTATCCCTCTGTCTTCCTCTCCGTAAAGAAATCAATAAAATATATATTTTTAAAAATTAAAATTGCATTATCCAGACACCAAGAAGAACAGGCCGTCATGGCAACGGGGTCAATCCGACGGGAAGACGTGACAACAGTCAACATGCAGGCATCTGACAACGGAGCCCCAACATGGACGAAGCAGAAACGACGGAATGGAAGAAAAGAACAGACAAGTCAATCACGATCGGCGAGGACTTCTGCTCGTCACTCTCCATGGCGAGTGGAACCATTAGACAGGCCTTCGGCAAGGACACAGAGGGCTTGGCACGGCACCCCAAGCTACTGGACCTCACAGACACCTCCAGAACATTCCACCACCAGGACCGGCCTTCTGCTCCAGTGCACCCGGGAGACTCCAGGACAGACGTACGCCGGGCCACAACACCCGTCTCAACAAACGCAAACGTCCTGAGATCATTCCAAGTATTTTCTCTCGGCATGATGGGATGAAATGAGAAATCAGTAGCCAGAATAACTTTGAAAAATTTGTAAATATGTGGCAGTTAAGCAACCCTCTTCAAATGAAACAACGGGTCGACCACAACAATAACAAGAACCACAAGGGAAATGAGAAAGTACGTGGAGATGAATGAACGTGAAAAGACAACAGACCAGAATGTATGGGACGCAGCTACATCGGCGCTTAGCGGGAATTTTGTGAGTGAAAAAGGAAGAAAGATCTCAAATCAATAACCTAAACTTCCACTTTGAGAAACTGGGGGGAAACAAACAAATAAACAAACAAACAAAAACCAGAACAAACTGAAACCAAAGCCAGAGCAAGCTGAAGGAAGCAAATAATGAAGATTAGAGTGGAAAGTTCTAGAGAATAGAACAGAGAAAAACCAATGAAGCCAACAATTGTTTCTTTGAAAAGAACATCACAATTGACAAGCCTTTAGCTAGAATGAGCAAGAAAAAAAAGAGAGAGGGAGAAAAAGAAAAAAGAAAGGAAGGGAATCAAGTTACTAAAACCAGGGACAAAAGAGTGGACACTTACCCTATAGAAAAAGTACAGTACCCATGTTTTTGTAGATACTGAATAAGCTGAAACTGGTTTGGCTCAGTGGATAGGCCTGCAGACTGTAAAAAAATCAATAAAATATATTTTTAAAATAAATACATAAATAGTGTATAAAAAAGAAAAGGAACTCAAATCACCTGAATAATTTTGAAAAAGAGGAACAAAGTTGGGGCCCCTTCCCTCCCTGGCCCTCGAGACTCAGCCCAAGTGTCCAAGTTCTGCCTACGTGCTGCCACCTTGGATTTCCTTCCATCGGAGGCCAGCCTGTCCCCTCCTCCTCCCACGGGGAACTGAGCAAGGCGCTCTGCACACTGTCCTGCCACCTGCTTCTTGAGGACGTGGATGGCATCTTTCCTCCTTCTCACCCCAAGGACCCAGCAGAATACCCAAAACATAAAAGATGGTTAATAAATGTTGTTTTCAATGAATGGATGGATGGACGGACAGAAGGATGGATGAATGGATGGATGGATGAATGGACAGATGGATGGATGAGTAGATGGTTGGTTGAATGGATGTTTGGATGGATGGACAGATGGACAGATGGATGGATGGACAGACAGATGGGTGGGTGGATGGACACGGATGAATGGGCAGATGGGCGGATGGATGGATAAGTGAATGGATGGTTGTATGGATGGAGGGGCAGATGGACGGACGGATGGATGAATGGATGGGATGGGCAGGTGGGTGATTTTAGAAGCTTTATCTGCCTACAAACATGAGGCAGCATGGTTTCTTAGGTCATACCACGGAAGAAACACTGAGCTGGGAAACCCGAAGACTTCCAGTGCTGCCACAACCCCCCCAGGCCTTTTCCTCAAGTCCCGCCCTCTTTCTGACCTCAGCCCCCCCCGCCCCCCCGGAAAACGTGTGGGTTTTATAGAACGGTCTCTGCGTGTCCTCCAGATTTCAGTTCTCTTGTCCCAGGACTAAGCAGATTCTTCCAGCCCTGACCAGCCTGGGAGGGCACTGCCTTTTAAAAGCCACACTCAGGGGCACACTCACTGAGTCTCTCCGAGCGGCCTCCCCCGCGGGGGAGCTGGGCCCCACGCTCCATCCCACTGGACACTCCGGGCACCCCCGGGCCCCCACGCTGCCCGCACTCCGTGTGCAGACCACGTCCGTGGGACTCAATCAGCACTCCGACAGGCTCCTGGCATCGGGCAATTTGTCAGCCACAGCCATGTCACCCTATAAACCGGCCCTAAATTCCATTTTCTGTTACTAATGGGAAAGGCCATGTGACAGGGATTTATGGGGTGCCTCGGCTTTGACAGACAGACACGCGGGCAAAAGCAGAGGGCGCAGGAGGTCCCCTCTGGTATGTAACGCCGGGGGTCCCCCCGTAAAACCCGGGGGCTGTTTGTGGGGAGCGTGCCCCGGGGAAGAAACGCATGTCTCCGTCCCCTGCTGGCCTCACGGTTCCAAAGACGTCCCCGCTCCGAGCTGTAGCCCGTCTCCCAGTCTCTCTGGACGCACAGGAGCAGCAACCATGGCTCGGCCTGGATTCCTCAGGCTGGCTCTCCGTCCACTCGGCCCCGACACCCACCCGCTCCCTCTCCCGTTCCGTCTCCCGCCCCAGGAGGTGCGACCAGGACTTAATCTTTAACATCCTGGCCGGGCCCGGCACGGCGGTTTGTGTCTGATATTTGGAAACAGACTCTGGAAATGACTTAATTACCCAACATGGCAACGGCATGAGGCAAGCTTGAAGGGGACTATGCCCCAGGCCGGCTGGGACCGAGGAGGCGGCCCCCTTTGCATCCTGGACAAAGCACAGCCTGGTTAGCAAAAGGGGGTTGGGGCAGAGGGTGGGGGTCAGTCTTAGAGTAAGGGAGATGGGGGCTATGTTTCCGTTGGTTTCCGAGAATCTGCCGTTTTTATTCTAAACATGTTCTGGTTACAAACGGAGCTGGAACTGGCTGTGGAAAGCACCCTTGTACAGCAATTATAAGTTTTCTTCTTCTTGGGCGATTAGAATCCCTGAGCATGACTAAGAAAAAAACACCTTACATTTCTTTTTTCTTTCTTTTCTTTTTTAAAATATATTTTATTGATTTTTTTTTTTTAACAGACAGGAAGGGAGAGGGAGAGAGAGGTAGAAACATCGATGAGAGAGAAACATGGATCAGCTGCCTCCTGCACACTCCCTACTGGGAAGTGCCCGCCACCTGGGACAGGAATCGAACCTGGGACCCTTCAGTCTGCAGGCCGACGCTCTATCCACTGAGCCAAACCAGTGAGGGCACACCTTACATTTCTAATGCAAATAAATAAATAAATAGGATCTGGGTTTACCGTTTTTCTCCGGGAGAAAGACAAAACCGAACATGAGCCAACTCTAAGGCAGGAGCCGCTGAAGGAATATGGTGTCTGGTCCTGTAGGGACCCGCACAACGCCTCAGTGGTAAGGCCCTGGAAAGTCTCAAATCTGACCTCGCTCCGGAGGCAAAGTTCGGGGCCTTTCGCTACTGCATAGGATCTGCTTCCGGCTAAAAATAGAAGCAACTCGGGCCCAGCGTCCCTGGCTCAGTGGCTGAACTTTAGGAAATAAGATGTGAACAATGTGAACGACAAGAGCTCCTAGGGGCATCACTCTGTACAGCAGAGATTCATACCACCACGGACAGTCACCAGACTGCACCGGGTTAATCCTCAACAGTGACCCCCTGTGGCAGAGATTTGCAATAGCAGGATTTTACCCCTTCCATTGCTTGGTGCATGGTTTCCCAGCTTTGGCGCGATGGACATTGGGGACCAATGATTGTGGGAGACTACCATGAGCATTCTAAGGTGCTTAGATGCATCTCTTAGCCTCTGCCCACGAGATGCAAGCAGCACACACACACACACACACACACACGCCCTGTCATGA